>NW_005842161.1:59839-70231 GCF_000455745.1 Alligator sinensis | reverse complement strand
AGATAAGCCACTTGCAGCTCCAGCCCACACCCCACCCTGGCCTGGCAGTGCCTGCCCTTGCCCCAGCCCCACTCCCTCCCTCACCGCGGGGGCCTCAATCTTGCACCCCCCGCATGCCCCTTTCCTCCCCACCCCTTTCCCCCCAACAGGTTTACCAGTTGGATGCTGCTCTTCAAGCTGCCGGGCTTGCATATCGGCAATTGTATTGGTATTGGCTGATATGGCTCGTTAATAATCGGCCATTGGTATTGGCCCAAAAAGTCTTTATCAGTGCACCCTTAGCTCAGATTAAAGTGAAGGAAGTAACTTTGAACTACCTGTGAGGGAATGAGAAGAAAACCAGATTATAGCCTACTTAAAATAGTTATTACCCCTTTCAGCTATTATAGCCTCCAGTCAAAGCCTATTTAGCTTATTCTTAATAGATTAAAGGTTTTGTTCTCTGTCCTGCCACTAAAGAGTAGGTTAGTAAAGGTATTATTGCAATAGACCAGGGCAGTTCTATTAAAGTCCCAGCCTTCAGAGAGCATTTTCTCTCTTAAAGGAATGCTGAGCAGAAAAGTCACAGTAAATCTATAAAGATACTGTTTACAAGATGGGTGTGAATTCTAAAAAGCCTTTGTTAAGAATTGAATTACTGCTATTACATCAAATAGCCTTTATATAGTCTTGTCTTTAAAAACAAATTACTGCAACTACAGCATATTTTCAAAAGATCTTTTGGGGAAAAAAGATATTTAAAATATTATTTCAGCTAGCTAGTATTTTTTGGCACTTTATTTTAGTGAAAACAGATCCTGCATTACTCAAAACGGCAAAGTGTAATTTTGCACCTTAAATCAAATTGGAAATACTGTAGTAGATAAAAACAAGCCACATTCTCTCTCCGCCTTTCCCTCTTATAAGAAAGTGTTTAGCAATTCTAAAACATGTTGCTCTCTTTACAAAAAGATTTGAAGACTATTTAGGGTATAAGTCAGCAAGACCAAAATCCTCTGCCATTTTGTCTTCTAACTGTACTTCCCCAGGTAAGGGTTTCCACAACTAACAAAGGAACCTACAGAAATAGATATAACACTGTCTGCTTTACTTGAAGCCATGGGTTATTCTTTACGTAACAAGTTAATGAGCTGGGTCCCAATCCAACAAGCACAATCAGAAACAAAACTTTATGTAGGCAAGTAACTTCAATGAAGATAAAAGAAAGAGTTAGAAAAGTAAAGATATGCATGTCTTTAATTATTTCAGGAATCAGGAGTCTTAAAAATTCATCTATTTTTTTCTCTCTACAGATTGCTCTCTCACAGAAAACAACACAAAATCTAAACCATACTCTTAACAGTCTTAATAAACTAAATATTCCCATAGGAAAATTCCATGCAGGTAGGGCAATAAAGAATATATCAATGGGGAGAACTAAGAGTTGTAAACAGCACTCATCCCCCAAAAAGGAAACTCTTGGCCTGTAAGTCTAAAACAGTGCAGTGGACACTTGGGATAAACACCAACTCAGCTAATTGTATTGAATCACTCTTGTAATGCCTCGTGAAAATATGTCTGCATATCTGACTCTACAAACTAATTCCTTGAGCTGACAGACTTTCTACAGCTGTAAAAATAGTAATGGAGCCATTCAAATGCACATAAATGTTTGGAGGAGTCAGAAGACCTTTAGAATTCTGCTATTTGCTGTTTAATCCACCATAAACTGGAGTGCAAATCGGGGACTTGGTCATATAGGGTGTGTACACACATACTAACTTTCTGACAGTTAAGTCAACTTAACTGGGATCTGGTGGCTGTCTATAAGCTCACCAGGGGAGACCAGCGGAAAATAGGTGAGGCTCTGTTCCCCCGGGGCACCACCTGGGATAACAAGGAATAACAGCCACAAATTGATTGATAGCAGGTTCAGTCTTGATATTAGGAGGCATTACTTTACGGTTAGGGCTGCCACGCTCTGGAATGGGCTCCCAAGGGAGGTGGTGCTCTCCCTTACCTTGGGGGTCTTCAAGAGGATATTGGATAGATATCTGACTGGTGTACTATGATCCCTGCACTCATTCCTGCCCAGGGCAGGGGGGTGGACTTGATGATCTGTTCAGGTTCCTTCCAACCCTAGAAACTATGAAACTTTTTAAGTCAACTTAACTGTCAGAATGTACATATGTAAGTGGAGCAGAGTCCATTTAAATGCGGTACAAGATAATACATCTCTGAGGTATATTATCTTGAGTTGCATTAGTTAAGTCAACTCTAAGACTTAAAGTACGTGGTGATGGCTGCCACCATGTCAAGGAGCTGTACATGTGTACACTACAGTGTGGCTTAAGTCGACTTAGTTAAGTCACCTTATTTTAAGCCGACTTAGACATGTGTACACACTCATATTGACCAACTTCCAGCCATGCTGAACTATAGCTGGCATCCTGTGAAGGCCAATGTAAGAGACTTCTTGCCATTGAAATTAGAG
This sequence comes from Alligator sinensis, assembly GCF_000455745.1. NCBI lineage: Eukaryota > Metazoa > Chordata > Crocodylia > Alligatoridae > Alligator > Alligator sinensis. The sequence goes on along the minus strand of NW_005842161.1, from coordinate 67,758 downwards.
GCTCAAGACCTGACTGAGAGTTGTTAACTTTTTACAATTCTGTTTCAACAGCTGATAAAGAAAGTTTCCCATTTGCTATAGGAAAAGCCACTCTGGGAGTTCTTTCCTGACACCTGCTATTTTTTTTTTAGGATTGCAGTAATACATGCACGGCTCTAAACACAGACATTCACTTCACTTCAAATGGAAGAAATTAAATCACTAGAGTTCTGGAAAGGGAAGTTTTTCTTTAAATGGCTGTCTTGCCCTATCTTCCTATTCAGTCTTTCTTATTCCAAGAGAAAGGAATGCAGACAATCTGGACTCTAACCTAAATGTCATTTTTTCTTAATTCAGAGGCAACTTGAAAAGGGAAACAGCTTTGTATTCACTCTTTTTGGACCCTTATCCCCCTCCTACATTATGACTTACATAGCAGCCTGAATGAGTTTTGTGTCTGCTTTTTTTTAATGTACAAATTCAGGTCTTGTCTCTATGACAACTACAGAACCAGTGGAATGATTCTACTCAAGAGATTGAAAAGCTGAATTCAGACGGGAAGAGATTTTTAGTCACAGTATTTGCAACTGTTTAGTTTTGTTAGCACCTATTTAAAATAAATGCCTAGGGAACATTCTATGAGAGAGACTCTCTCATTTAAAGGAAAAATGAAACATTCCTTCCTTTCCAATTAAAAAGTAAGAAAAGTTCCAAGGGAACATCTGAAGCTTTCAACTAGTCTTTTAGCAAAATAAGACAAGATTTGATTTTCCTGATATCTGTAAGATAAAAGATGATCAGATACAAAAAAAAAATCCTGCTAGTTATTAAAACACAATGCTAAAACACCAACTATAAGACAGGATTTAAACTGAATAGACAAGCACGCAAGCAAACGAACCCTATACTACTCGAAGCTGTCTTTGTCATTAAGGAGCAAGAGGACATGTACATTTCCAAAGCAGTTGTGTCTAAGCTACAAAGGAACTCTCTTTCCTCCAAGATGGGAAGCTACTCTTTCTCTGAAAACTTCTCCTAGTACAAAAAAGGGACCATGGTCATGACATATACGCCATTTTCATTCTCTCTAGTAATTAACATTAACTTTCAACCCTCACAGGTACCATGTTAATTATTCTCCCATTCCAGTGCAGTGGACAAAGGAAAACCACATCTTCGTCATGTAGTTCAGCAGTGAGACATGACAATTTCTTCAAGATTTTCATGAGAATCAGCATTTCTATGAGTTAAGCAGTAGCAAAAATCTGAAGTATAGTAATTTTTAACAATCTTACACAAAGAAAATAGCTACCAGCTTTCAAAATTGATTATAAGCAGCTTTATATAGCATTGCAGATTTCTACCTATCCACTCAGCTTGCCAAAGGAACAGTAAAATCATTGTTTCCCTCCAAACATTTTATCAGCTAATTACAGTAAGAGTATTTATTTTGGATCCTACATTTCCATGACAGGACTTTCATGTTTGGCTTAACAGTCCCAAAAAATAAATCTAACATCTTAATTTTTTTTTCATTTTTATCATTACTTTAATATTGGCTGAAAGTTGGAAAGTTATGTAGTCTTTTAAATACAGCGGCCTAAACCACCTTGTTACAAATATCACATTCCAGCAAGATGACCACCTCCAGCAAAAGGCCTGCCAACAGTCTTGGTAACTTAAAAAACAATCCCAAAGCAAAATCAGAATACGAAGTGCTGCTACCTTGGTGATTTTTAGGACATTTACTTAGGAAGAGAGCAAAGTTTGACTGGCATGTTAATTGACAATATATTAATTGCATTACTATGCAACATATATTAGCAATTCCCTTTAATATAATTCAAGATTTTTTCAGCCAGATACTTACCATATCTGTGCTAACACCGGTTGAGGTAATCCAGATTGAAAAAAAAAGTTTCTAGCTTGATCACCTGGAAAATAATCAGAATATCACTACAAAAAGGACACCAAGAAGAAAGAGCTTAAAATGAAACTACACATCAAACTATTCAGTACAGACCTACCATATAAAGGAGCAGATATTGTAATAGCGAGCATATTACCTGTACAGTTTAAATTCAGTTTATCAGTTCATCAACAAGCAGAACGTACATAGAGAATTTTAGATACTGCAGAATAGCAAGTTCTTGGCAATACCCACACGTTTTTCATATTTAAATTTGCACCAGTTTTTACCATTTTAAAACTACTAGACATTAACAGTATTTTTGAAACAGCATCTATGGAGATAGAACACTAGGAAACACATGGTTCCTGCTCCCTATTCCACATTAATGGCTCTTTTATTTATTGGAATGCCCTGCCTTGTGAAACCAAGGAAGTACATACTTCCTCTATGGGAAAAACTATTTCCCATCAATACAAACAAAACTTTCCATTTTTCTTAGGTTCTTTAAATACAACACAGATCAGTCTGTACAAACTGAGTAAATCTGGTCTTCACTCATCACTTAAAAACTAACTAGATACGAAGAAGCAAGAAAAAATTAAGGCAGTTCACTTATCCTCAATCTATAGGCATTGTAAATATAAGGATAAAAAAGGTAAGGTAGTGCCATAGAGATTAGATAGCTGAAGAAAAAGAGATTTAGTAGTTTTCTGAAGGAAAGGAATAGAAAGACTAAAAGAAATGGTATTAAATATCATGAAGTTATGAAAATTAAGTTATACAAAAGAACCGTGCCAGATTTTGTAGCATCTAGCATATAAGAGCAACTGCAATAATCAGTTTGTGCCCCCCCCGCAAAATATCCGGGCCCTAAGGTCAAGGACTTTAGGGACCTTGATAAGGGTCTTCGGACCATGGGTCTAACCTGATATTCTGAGAGCTACTAACCGGAAAAGAACAAAAGCAGGAAAGCATTCATGCAATTTTACTGCAGCTTCATCGAGAAAAGGTGACATGCATGCAGTGTTGAAAAGAATCAAAGTAAACCAAAAAATAAGTATCACACTTGTATTAAGCTTGGTCTGCACCTGCAGTCTGCACTAGTTTTAAAACAAGCCCCTAAGTATACACTTGCTGGCTTAGTTCTCACAAGTGAAACTGGCATAAGTCATTTGTGAAATAGATAAAAAGACATAGACACAGATGTATGTGCTGGTTTAAGTAAACTGTTTCTTAAGCAGATTTAAATAATTTGGTATATCTCACATTTAAACGATTTAGTCTGTTTTGATGACCCACTGTGACAGAGGTATTGAAACACTGATCAATCAAAAATCATGAACAACATCAAGGTATCACTCTAGCACAGTGATGATCAATCTTTTTGACCACTGGTCTGGATGGGCAGTGCCCAGGCCATTTGCGGGCTGGATCTGGCTGGTGGTCCCAATCTAGCCTAGGACACTTGGGGCAGTGTGGGGAGGAGGGGGCACAGCCCAGCCTGGCAAGGGGGGAAGAGGGGCATGGCCCAGCCCTGTGGGGAAAGGGAGCCCAGCCCCACATGGGGGGGAGGGCCCCGGTCTGTTCCTTGGCCTAGCCCCAAGCCTGCCCAAAGGGGAGAAGGGGGCTTGAGCTGACCCCAACCTGGCCCCACAGGGGAAAGGGAGCATGGCCCAGCCTCATCCAGCTGTGGGAATGAAGGAGGGGCATGACCTGGCCCCAACCTGCTGTGCAGGGCTTGGGTTTTGGGAATCTAGCATCAAGAAGGGTGGCTGTATTTATTGCCACTGCTCCCCTGCCATCAATTTCCCAATTAATGGGGAGTCCTGCAGGCTGAATATCTATGGCTCTGCAGGCCACATCTGGCCTGTGGGCCAAAAGCTGTGCACCTCTTCTCTTGCACACTCAAGTTCTGACTTACCTGATCCTTTCTGACAGAGAAGGAATATCAAGATTAAAGTAAAATTCCCAAAGAGATGAAGGTGTTCTGGTAGAGTGATACAAGAATGATGAACGTGAGTTTGCATAAAATCTGCTTTTTTAGAGACAGAGAGAGACCCCTGTGCCTGTATATCTCCGATACACATAGGTATACATATTCACTATGAGTTACATGTAATTAAAAAAACCTGAATGTGAAAACTGATTACCAGTGATAAATCCAGATGTTGGTTTCAGACTATGGAACTGCTGATCATGCTTAGCTCTCTCTTCCACAGTTATGGCCCAGATATCCAGGTTGCCTAGCGTGGAAAGGGTGAAAAAAATATTATATAAAAGCAGCACTATTTGTTCCTCTGCAACACTTCTGTATAAAAATGTGGTGGTAAAGAGGCAGTGGCAGTGTTAATTACCACAGGTTCCAGAGCCACAGCACTTAACACTGCCACTATTCTGGACCCATGAGTTGCCTTGTGGGCTGGATGCTGTTGCTGAATCACGCTGCAGCTGGATTCAGAAAGCTGACACCATGGTGGATCAGGCCCATGGACCCACTCCACCCATGGATCTGGCCCTCGGAGCAGTCCCATGCCACCCATCTGGCCTGCAGGGCTGGAAGTTTGAGCACCACTGGTTTATACCATCATAAATACAGATATAAACTTTGCTTATTTAACAAGGAAGTTCAGGGATACACAAAAGGGTATGAAAAGCATTTGTTTAAACAGGCAAAATAAAAACCACAAGGTCTGAAGAAAAACATATCCTAAAAATCCTGAGCAAAAGAGAATCTTCATAACTTGCTAGGGTATTTGGTGAGATTTGAAAGTTTGTAGTTCATCATTTAGTTTTACATTAAACTGCTCTTCTACAAAACCACAATGGTAGCAATGCCTTCTTCAGGCAGAATGCTTGATTCACTCCTTCTCTCCTTCTACTGTTTCTTTTTTGTACCTCCAGTTAATTTTCCTTGCACTTATAGCAAAAACAGCATCTTTCCCTTGAGAGAAGTCAAGGTAGTTTGAGACAATGCTGTATTTGAGGCTGGTCTCAACAATTTCTAGATAGATATTACAACATTATACCTTTAGAATTCCTAAGGGCGTATGTATGTATAACACAGATCAGCTCTGATGCAGCAGTTTGTAATGTTTGCTGCCCATGAGCTCAAGAAACGGAAAACATTTATGCTAATAACACCCAGTTTTCCTGAAAGGACATTAGAAGACTGAGATAGAGCTATAGTAATGAATTATCTAGGTCTTCTCCTCTGTTTGCATATCTCCTAAATTTATCTGGGAGATGCTTCCCATACCACTTGCAGTTTGTGACAAGAAAACAGTTTACAGCTTTTCTAGAAAGTCTGTTATAAATTATTTTAAAATTACTGAAGCCTAGTGTCAGTTCAGTTCAGTTCAGTTCAATATCATTCATCACAAATGAAAGTGCTGAACAGCTCTAGCCTTACGTTTTTAGAACAGAAGAGACAAAATTATTCCAGTATGTAATGACTACAGACTCCAAGTAAAGAAAAGTCTGAGTTATGACACCTAATTCTCAAAGGAGCTCTGTACACCTGTATAACACTGTACACCAGTGCTTCTCAAACTATCTGATATGGCAGACCAGCAATTTTTTTTCCAGGGACCGGTGCCCGGTTCAGCTGGTGGCAGCAACTGCGTGTAACAGCGCTACACAAATGCGCAACCAGCTGTTTCTTTCTCTTTCCTCACCTCGCATGACATGACGTCACCTGGAGTGTTGGAACGTATGAACTGTGGCGCTATGACATATCAATGTTATGCTTCTGAAAATATATTTCTTTCTTTCCTGGCAACTCGCTGCGGACCGGCGACCGGTGACTCGCGGACCAGCACCAGTCCGCAGACCACCACTTTGAGAAGCACTGCTGTACACTGTCTAGGCATTGTTTCAACACAACGTTTTCATAATTCAGTTTGCATACTGTCAAGCAAATTAGTTACACAGGATAGACCTGTCTTTTAAAGCTAATCAAACACCTCCCCGCAACTGCTTTGTGAATATAATTCCAACATAAAACACGCTGAGCACTTGTAATACTGGGTTGTACTGCAGACATGTTAACCAACAAGATTTCTGGACATTATCCCCATAGGCCAGCAGAGCCATGGAGTCAGTGGGATTCGATAGACCCCTGTCTAATAGTTTCAGAACAAGGTCTCTCAGTCAGTGACAATGCCAAAGATAGAAGAAACTTGCAGAAATTGAGCTTCAACAAGTTTTATATTGAGATGAGACAACTAACATCTTCCCAGCTCGGTGGCGTAGGGATGCAGCCAGGTGCCCGGGGAAAAGCAGAAGCAGTGACTTCCAGTTCAAAATCATGACCATGCAGCTGTCAGCAGCAGTTGCCTTTTTTCATGCTCACTCTCCCCCAACCAAGTCACCCCCTGGGGTGGTTTGCCCCTAAAACATGCTCCCCCTTGTTACACCACTGCCCAAACTACAGAAAAAAAAAGTATTGTCAAAATAGGAAAAAAATTAGCAAGAACTGAGTAAAATAAAAAAATATAAAACTAAAATAAAATAAGAAAAGACAAAGAATGTTTAGGAGTTGACAGAAGTGAGCACTGTTGTTCTCACTGCTACCTCAAATGTGCCACAAACACTCATGACTATACGTTGTTATAGGCAGTTCTTTCTTCTTCACAGTTGCAGAAAAAACCTTGTCAATACTTAGAACTGAGAGAGAGCAGAAACAAGAAAACAATAACCTGGAAGACAGAATTTCAAGTAATAAGGCTCACAGACTAGTTTAGAACGAGTGTGTCTATACAAGATGCTTTACTGAGCAGTAGTGTAGTTTACTGTGCAGTAAGCACATGTGTCTACATGTACACATGCTTACTATGCACTAAACCTCGTTAATCATGAATATATTTGCTACCTGAAAATGCAAGTAGCAAATTTACTTGCAATAACTAACTGTGTAACAGTGTTCATGTAGACACCTGACTGGGATCAAAACTGACCCAGTCAGCTGACCACCAGGGGGCAGGAGATTGGTCCCTGCTCTGGGAGCTGCCTGCTGCTGGGGCAGGCTCTGCCACCAGAGCCCAGGAGGGGACTATATCCCCCTGCCCTAGCAGCAGGGAACTCCAAGCCCCCTGCTCTGAGATCACGATGTTCAAGTGGGGCCTGGGAGATCTTTATTTCCCAGCCCCTGTTGTACCATCTTGATCAGGCAGTGGGAGGCTGGGAGATCCTTATCTCCCAGCACCAGCTCTGACAGCAGAGCTCAGGTTGGGAGATACGGATCTCCCAGCCCAAGCTCCACAGTCGCAGAAATGCCATTGGGCACCTCCTGCTGGGAGGGCTGGGGAGCCTGCTCCCCACCCAGCTCTGTGCTCATGGAGCTGAGCAGGGAACAAGCTCCCCAGCCTCTTCCCTGTGGTCACTGAGTAGAGGCTGGGAACTGTCCCAGTCAGGGGCAGGTCCCAGCCCCATGCCCCTATCAGGTGATCAAGTCACGAAGCTTGGAAAGAGCTGCAGGGGTGGGGTAGGTCCCGGCCCCTTGCCCCGATCCAATGGTGGGACAGCTAGCAGTGAGCTAGCTTCCCTACCAGCATATCAGGGCAGGGCCTGGGGCCTGGGACCTGCACTCCCCTGCAGCTCTTTCCAAGTCTCCTGACCCTGATTGGTGAGCCAGGGCTAGGAGCTCTTGCTGCCAGAGTAGGGGGACCTTGTCTCTGGCCCCTGGCAGCAGGCAGCCCCCCCAGAGGCAGGGTGCAATGTCCCAGCCCCAGCAAGGAAACAGCTGTCTCCTGGCCCAATGTTCCCTGCCAGCCCCTAGGCTAGCACCCAGGGGGAGCCTAGAGCTCCCACTGGTGACAGTAGGGTCCCATTGCAGGGCCCCAGGAAGTGGGAGCAGTTTGCTGCCATTAACAGCAAATTTGCTCCTGTTTCTCTGCACGTACAGATGCCTGCCAGGGAGCATTTACTTGCAAATAAAATGCTCCCGGATCTAATCCATGTGTAGACATACCCAATGGGTACTTCAGCTTGCTCAAAGCTTGCGACAGAATGAGACCCAGTAACTAAACAG
>NW_005842161.1:44968-59808 GCF_000455745.1 Alligator sinensis | reverse complement strand
ACAGGAAAGCCTTGCCTCTTGAAGTTCCTTACAGTTGAGATAGCTTCCATAACTAAGATAATTCACAAATTATATATTGTGCTAGATATCTTCTTGGGGAAAAAGACAATTCCCCCTACTACAGAACATGGTAAATTCCAGCTCACAACAATAAACCCAAATCCTTTGGTGAAAATTTCCATTTCTATTGTGAACGATCTATTCATCCCTAGGGTAGGTAGGGTTTGTGGAGCTTATTATTTTAAGGAAAGGCATATTTAGGCAAGCACATATAAATTCTAACTCTTTGAACTAAGATCCACAGAGATGTTATAATGACATTTTCAGAGCTACATGTTCCCTGGGAGAGACGCAGCACTATCCTTTAAATACAACATCTAAAACAAAAGTGCACCACATAGAATTCTCTTGCCTAGCTTCTCCTGAGCACCAAAGTGGGATGAAGTCCTCTGCTAGAAGAAAGGACATGGTATTGACTTAATTTAGATAAGCAGTACACTGCCAGTGCTCCTAAGAACTAGGCTTTGAGACTGAACTAAAGAGTCTTTTTTGAATTTTCTTAGGAAATGAAAGCAATGAAGTTTGTGGGACTCTCTTGTCCAAATTAAAAGTGCAATGCTGGAATCTTGTTAGAGAAAGCTTCTAACTTAAAAAACAAAAACACTCACTTGACTGGAGCTAGTAGCCAAAAAGGAGGCCTATTTTAATAGGTAGGCAAAATAATGATATCTCCTGCAAAGGCTCAGCATCCTACAAGGAACAGAATGATGTTCAAAGGTCATGCTGTATGACCTTGTAGGGTTAGAATAAAGCTAACATTATAAGGTAGCATTTACTGTTGGGATTTATCCAATATATCCCTTTCCTGAACATGCAACTACAGACTTAGCTTTATCGCTTAGAGACACAACCAAAACAGTCACCCTGAGAAGACTGGAGGCCTAAATACTCATTCCCCCAAATGGAGAACTGGCCTTGCAATAGTAGGTCTCTTCTAGGAGACAGAAACATCTGAAGATTCAGTGGTAGGTTACTCAGAAAGGCATGAATAGTATCACTGCTACTGCCTTGTTTCTATCTTTTGCTATCCAGGGCATCAGTGGAAAAAGTGGGAAGACATATCAGGAAATTTGTCCAGCACTTAGAGACATCATTTACCACCTCAGATCCGGGGCCTTGACAGAGAGATACTGAAAGGCACTTGAGCTAGATAAACAGAATGCAGAATATCATGAATTACTGTTTTTTTTTAATTCAAAGAGGGCAGTTACTATCCCAAACTGACCTATGAGCAAGTATTTCTAGGTGGAGCAGCCATCCTGCTCATCAGTCTTTCCCCATGCCAATCCTGGTGTTTATCCTTGTGGAGGAAGGGATGCACAGAGCTATAGGAATCTTTGAAACTTCCCCACCCAATGTGGAATACAATAAATCACATGCTTCCAAGTTATGAAAATACAATTAACTCTTGTAGCCAGAATAGATCTGTTATCTGAGGTCAGGGAAGCAATCCAAAAAACTGTGTTACAGAGGGCAAATACAATACTCTTTCTGATAAGTACTCCCTGAACTGAAATGAGGAGGTGCCCTAGAAAAGTTACCATTATTTTCTCTATTTATAGGTAGGGGAGAAGAAAATACAAGTGAAGCTAGATTCTTTCAACAGCAGGCAGAAGATATATATTCCCCTTGTAATAGAAGCAGAAGATACATAGGGAATACCTAAAGTTTCTACACAGGTGAGGATGTAAATTTGATCACAGAAACATGAAGGTCAGTTTTTCATCAAGCTCCTGTAAGAATGAGATTCTCTGTGACACCATGTGGTTTTTTTATGACAGTCTTAGTCCTTTGGTAATATTCTTCTTGCACCTGATAGTACTCATCCACAGAGTAGGCCTACGATTTCCTTTCCTGGCACTGTGAGTCTGTGTCTGTTCCAAATCCAAGATGCTCTAGGATATCTATTACTACTTTCTTTCTGTAGAGAATCCTGATCACAAAAGGCTGCCTAGGAAGACGTTACATGATGTTTTTTTCTGTAAAGTAATTATTATTGCTACTATAAATGAAGAGAGACTCAGTGAACACACGTAAAATCAAACGGTAATCATTGAAGCTGGGAAAAGAAAAAGCTGCCATCCATCTGCAAAAATATAAGAACTGTCTGAGGATGGTAAAATGGGAATGCTTTGAAGACAAGTTTCCATTAGGAACTTAACTGGGCATTTCCAATAGGGCCCTGTTTTGCTTGTCCCTCATTCTTTGATGATGAAAATACAGTAGGGAGTGGGGTATAATATGTGAAGGCGGAAATACACACTGCACCATTTGTTCATGCTGTGGACTTTTCATGGGCTGTGAGGCTAGGAAAAGAATAAAGCAGTTCCTTTGATTCTTGCACAGCTCCAAAGGGTATCCCCTCCACAGTGTCACCTTATTTGACCAGAGCTTTATAGTCATCCTTTTTGCTCTTAAGAGACTGCCCCATGCCAAACAGCAACCTAATTTCAGACATGACTGGCTGGGAAAAATGAAGGCAACAGAGGACAGACTCCTGGAGCTGGGGTAGAAAAATTATTTTTCTAATGATTCTAAATAGTCTCAGCTTTCCATGCTCTCTCCCCCTTGTATCATTAAGACATCTAGAAACTGATTTGTCCCATTGTAGGATCAGAAGTACCAACAACTCATATGGCTGTATAAAATAGAAACAAATGTCCTCAGCCCTTACATCCCAGAAAAAAAAAACACTAAATTCAAGCAATTTTTGGCTTGAGAACAGAAGTATGCTGTAAATCTGTCCACCCACTTCTGGTAGGCACACTTCTTATAGTAGTAGTATGTGAAGGCACTTTCTGTGTTGGAATTGGGAGACGGTTTTGAGTTAGCACCTAGCTAGCTAGTCAGTATGTGAGAGAGAGAAAGAGACATAGGGTCTGGGGAGGTTGCTTACGGCTCCATGATTAAAGTTTGTTGGTAGTTCTTCTTATTCCTCCTATGCCTGTATTTCCTGAACCCGGTGATCACCCAGTGATGTTGTCAAATGTAGTTAATGATAAAGAATTTGAAAGAATTTGAAATCCAAACTGAAAAAGAAGTTGGAAACTGAGAGCAAGTGGAGTAACTCAGACATGTGGAATGACAAGGGCCTCTAAGGGATCCTTCTGCACAATTATAATCTAAGGAAAAGGATAGCTGGTCGTGGAAGTGCTCCAACCTCTATCTGCCCTTCTAGTATTGGGAAATATAGCAGGGAACTGGAGAGTGTTCAGACAAAGGTTGAAGTGGTACCTAGCAGCCACAGGGGCAGAAGCAAAAAGTGACAAAGTCAAATAATTTGTTTTCTTACACATTGCAGGAGAGGAAGCTATGGCTGTTTATAACACCTTTACATTTGCAAAAGGTCAAATATTAAATGAAATTTAATACTGTCCTTATTTGAGGAATACCCCATGCCAAAAAAGAATAAGACCCTTGAAAGGCACAGAGTTTGATGTGCAAACAAAGTATAGATCAGTATGTTACTGAAGTAAAAAAAACCCCTAAGAACTGTGTTTTCGGGAACTTGACAGAATCTCTGATTAGTGATAAGATTATTTTTGGCAATCCTGACACTGCAATACAACAAAGACTACTGCATTAGGAAGACTTGCCCCTTGAAAAGACTGTCTAAATGTGCAGGGCAGCAGAAACTGAAGGCTCAGACTGCAGAGCTAAATGCACCAAAAGGGGGTCATCCATGTAGAAGGCATGAAAGCATGTGACCAGAAAAAGCCACCTCACAGGGTGCAACTTTCCACTAGTAAGAAGCACCTCACAGGGTACAATATTCAATTAACATGGAGAGCATTAAAGGGAAAGAAAGCAAATAAGCAGGCATGTACCAAGTGTGGAAGGCAACATAGCCTCAAACACTGTGCTGCATTTAGAAAGCTCTGTTTTAACTACCATAAGAGAAACCATTTTGCCAGGTGTTGCAGATCCCAAACAGAAAAATCCCGAATGATTACAGTTGACAGCACACTAGGATAATTTCACAGATATGGCAAAACCAAGCAAAATCAATGAGAGGGACTTGATTTTGACAGTGAAAGTACAAGGAAAAATGGTTTCATTTAAATTGGACACTAGAGCTCAGCATGCATCTAGAAAATTAAAATCGAGACCAAAAGTGAGTCCAACAAGCATCAAAATAACTGGCTATTCAGGACCAAATATATAGGCTTCCCCTCGCTTTATGCAGGTTGTGTACGAATTCGCTCTTATGTGATGACCGTTTTTATACCAAAAATTCGTTATATCCGAGGCAAATTCACTTTTATGTAATCGATGTGGTGGAAGCCCGCAGCCAGCTGCTTTGTGAGGTGCATTGTGGGAGTGACACACGCCAAAATATAGTCTCCTGTGTGGAACTATGTTCCTTGCTCACTGTCTGCAACATGCATTTCTGTAGTTGCCACCCCCATTATGGCTTCTAAGCATCCCGCTAGCTTATCTCTAACTGTCTGTTGCTGGTGAGTATCGAATTGTCTTGTAAAAGTGGTAAAAATGGGTCTGAGGGTCAGTACAGTCAAGGTCTTGGAATGTATCCCTATTTGTTACATTGTAAAGTGGGTTCCCTTTATGCAAATTCAAGTTATGCGCGGTTTCCCAGGAATGCATGTACTACATACTTTTGTCAGTCTGACACAAAAGTGAAACCTCCTGAAAGGCTCAGAGAGACTTGCTAAAGGAGTTGTAGAAAAGGGTAAATATGAAAGTGAGTGGTAAAGACTCACTCCAGAACACCGCGTTAGCAGTCTCTTCTCTGCAGACGGGTGTTGATGGAATTTTGTATTAGTAGGTTCTGTTGCACATGTAGGGCCTGAATAGTCAGGCAGCCATGCTATCAGGGGTGTCTTCCTCCACTGAAAATACTGAGTTCTTGATGAGCAAACACCTATTTATTTTGTACCTCTACCAAGCTAAAACTGGTATACTATGAAGAACCTTCTGGTCTTATGAAGAGGAGGGAAGGAGGTCTTGGAGGGTGGAAGAGAGGAAAGATAAGCATTTAACTCTGAAGGGGCAGTCTACATGTGCACTTTAATGTGCATTAGCCTATTTTAATGTGCATTGTGTCATAAAAAACCATGGGGCATTTGTATACATGTTTGCGCTACAGCACCAGGCGCTTTTAAAACCACCCAGCGCTGTGGCACATACATTTGTATAAATGGCGAAATGCACGTCATCACTGAGAAAATGGTGGGAGTGCACTTTTGAACTAAAACACATCAAAGGTGTTTTAGTTCAAAAGCGCACTGCCACCATTTTATCAGTGCTGACATGCATTTTACCATTTATATAAATGCGTGCAATGCAATACTAGGCACATCAGCTCGCCTGTGGAGCAGAGGTCCGGCGCGTCAGAGCAGACAATTCATGTCTATAAATGTCCATGCTCTTTAGTTATTGCGCATTATGACAGGCCAATGTGCATTTTCCTAGTGCCACACAATGGAGGTACTAGACTTAAGTGCATTAACTAAACTGCGTTATTGCACATGTGGACATGGCCTGAGCTAATGTCTCCCTCTCTTTATTCCAAAGCATATGCTGAAGGAGAAGCCAAAAATAAAAATTAAACTGGCTTTGGAATACCCTTAGGAAATGCCTGACTCAGCAGTCACTGGGCATGTCTACATGAGATGCTCTACTGCGGAGTAATGCTATACATGAAGATGCTTACTGCTCTGTAAGTGGCTCTAACCACAAGTAAATTTGTTACCTGCAAATGCAAGTAGAGAATTTACTCGAGATTACTTACTGCATGTAGTGTACATGTAGATGTCTGACCAGGAGCAAATGTGCTCCCAGCCAGCCAGGCAGCAGAGGGGCAGGAGATTGCTTCCTGCCCCTTGGAACTGTCTGCTTCCAGGGCAGGCTCCACCACTGGAGCCTGGGTCTGGACAATGTCCCCCTGGCCCAGCAGCAGGGAGCTCCAAAGCCCCTGCACCACGATCATGGGGCCAGGACTGGGAGTAAAGGATCTCCCAACTCAAGTCCTGCAGTCGTGGGGCCCGGGCTGGGATATCCTTATCTCCCAGCACCAACTCCACAGTATGCATACCCCTGGGAGTATGCGAGACACAGGAAGGGGGTACATGGGTACGGTTGCAGGGCTGGCACTGGGAGATGACACCAAACTTTGGGGCAAAGCATCCACACCAGAAGACAGGCAGGTTATCCAGGCTGACCTGGACAGGCTCAGCAAGTTGGCGGATGAGAATCTGATGGTGTTCAATGCCGATAAATGCAAGGTTCTCCACCTTGGGGAAAAAAACCCGCAGCATCCTTATAGGCTCGGCAGTGCTATGTTGGCTAGCACTATGCAAGAAAGAGACTTGGGGGTCATCATTGACCACAAGATGAACATGAGCCTGCAATGCGATGCGGCGGCTAGTAAAGCGACCAAAACGCTGGCTTGCATCCATAGATGCTTCTCAAGCAAATCCCGGGATGTCATTCTCCCCCTGTACTCGGCCTTAGTGAGGCCGCAGCTGGAGTACTGTGTCCAGTTTTGGGCTCCACAATTCAAAAAGGATGTGGAGAAGCTTGAGAGAGTCCAGAGAAGAGCCACGCGCATGATCAGAGGTCAGGGAAGCAGACCCTACGATGACAGGCTGAGAGCCCTGGGGCTCTTTAGCCTGAAAAAGCGCAGGCTCAGGGGTGATCTGATGGCCACCTACAAGTTTATCAGGGGTGACCACCAGCATCTGGGGGAACGTTTGTTCACCAGAGCGCCCCAAGGGATGACGAGGTCGAATGGTCACAAACTACTTCAAGATCGTTTCAGGTTGGACATAAGGAAGAATTTCTTTACTGTCCGAGCCCCCAAGGTCTGGAACAGCCTGCCACCGGAGGTGGTTCAAGCGCCTTCATTGAACACCTTCAAGATGAAGCTGGATGCTTATCTTGCTGGGATCCTATGACCCCAGCTGACTTCCTGCCCTTTGGGCCTGCTCCCAGGGCCCTGCATGTGTAGACATGTGCCCGAGACAGTTTACTTTCAAGTGATTTATTCAAGATTATTTGCACATGTAGATGTACCCACTGAGGAGCAATAAACTGGAGGGAACTTCAGGGGATGCAGTAACTGTCTTTCTGTAAGTGACTGACAGGCCTGGTTTTGCCCTGAAGCTGCAATTAGGCTAAAAGATCAATTGTAAATGGATCTATGGGGACCTTGCCACAAAGGAAAACTGTAGAAGTTCTTCAGTTAACTAGGTTCTGAGTGAATGCATTTCTTCTCAGTTTTATATGTCTTCTTTACTGATTCTACAGGAGCTACATAGTACTAGGAGTAGAGCTGGATACTCCTGCTAGATTAGTATGTTTTATAAACATTTTGGTATAAAACATATTTTGAAAGGAACGTAATTTTTCTGAGTTAATCCAAAAAACAGAAAAAAATTACACATCCTCTGCATAAACAACTTACCCCCAAAAGGTGTTGGAAACTGAGCCATGGTTCAGTCACTTTTAGCTTGCTAATGGAGGCCTGGAACAGAAAGAGAGCAGAGTAATATAAACAGATTTTCATGACATAATATAACTTCCATTTTAAACAACTATTACCTCTAGAGTTACATGCTCAGTTACTATGTAAAAAATAAGGGAAACTAAGATGGGAGACTGTATAATTGTAAAACATTAAGGAAAATGATTACTAAGGGAGAAATTAATGTATAATTATTTATTATTATCCTACACATTTCTGACATTTGCTTTCACTTGTGTACCAAACATATCCACAAGAGCAAATTACCTTCATTTATAATAGAACAGTGATGTAGTAAGAAATGGAGTTAAATCAGCCATACAACAGACAAGATTTTAGGAAAAGCAAACACCATGTTCCTCAAACTACATTCCTTCCACTGAGCATGACTGCTCTGCTCCTATTCAAGTGCATGGGATGATCCTCCAAGACCACAGTTGATGAAAGAATCCCATTTTTATTTTTAACTTTTGTTTAACAAAGAACCCATAAACTTCACTGTCTTGCTCATCTAGTATCCTTTCACGGTTGTATAAAAAGCATAAGGAAAAATGGCGACTAAAGTGCAAATAATGCTTGTTATTCTGTTAAAAATGTACTCAACAATAGCACAGGCTAAATTGCTGGCACCACAATTCTAAAGGGAATATTACAGGCAAAATGCATTAGAGTGGGACAACCATACATACATTAAATGTGTTAAATACAATTTCTGTTTTCAAATTAAAACTACGCCCCAGGTTTTTTGGA
The DNA here is from genome assembly GCF_000455745.1 of Alligator sinensis. Taxonomy (NCBI): domain Eukaryota; kingdom Metazoa; phylum Chordata; order Crocodylia; family Alligatoridae; genus Alligator; species Alligator sinensis. The sequence continues at coordinate 51,512 of NW_005842161.1, read as the reverse complement.
ATTTTTTAAAGGGTCATTTTTCTTATTCCACACAAGAAGTGACATGAACTGTCTGAGCCACAGGACAATGGCCAGTGTCAGAGCCACAAAACAATGAAAGAACAGCCTCCTGTCCTACTAGATACCACTCATGTATTCCAGGTAACAGAAGAAAAGCAAAAGAAAACAGAATTGAAAGGAGAATAGTTTAGGCTACTTAAGTTGCAGCAGAAATTTATCAAAATCATTTAAGAAAACAAACAAAAAGGGCTGAGAAAACTGCATTAAGCCACATGAGTTTTCTTTTGTCTGATTTCCCCAGTGTTCTTCTAAACCTCCATGATATTCTGATTGCACATGCCTAAATCTACTGCATACATGGCATACCACTACCGTCACTGCAGAGAAAATACTTTGCTACTATTACAGTAATCAATGTCATGAAAACCAGACTTCCTACTTAATTGTAATTTGGGGAGCAAGAAAAGAAACTGACAAGATGTGACAGATCACTTTCTCAGATAAATCATTTTACTACCATATTTGTCTCATTCCAGAAATACTGCATTATTCTGAATTCTCCTTTCAAACTGCAGGCAAAGTTTTGTACATGAGATAGAATGGATTCTAGTCATTAGCCAAGAAACCTGAAGTCATAGCAGCTAACATAAAGAAATTCCATGAGGTCATAATCCAACACAGGTTTTACCATTTAACCATTCTGTTAGCAACGGTCATTTTCTCAAAGGCTTTCAAACCTTCAGGAATTAGCACTTTAACCATTGCAACTGTTCAATGATCACTTAATCTACCCCCGCTTATTATTGTAGTTTTACTTTCTAAAACTATCAGCAAATGATAACACAGCTTCCAGTCCAATGTCTTCCAGTAACTACTTACATAGACATGTTGCAGCATGAGAGTGTCATCAAAAATTCTACTTGTTTAAAATGTTAAATGTAATAGGAAGAAAGATGAACTCCTGCCCCCAAACGCTTACCATGTGGGACTGTGGAAAAACCCCCCAAGGAATGCAGTAGGAAAAGAAGAGACAGGAGAGGAGGAGAGTCAGAGAGAACGGAAGACCAGACTTGATAAGAGAGAGAATCAGAATAAAAAATGAACAAAAATGCAATTCAACAATTCATTCACCTACTCACATTTCACAAGTTTAAAAAAAAAAATCAAGGATTATGATTATTGGGTCAGAACAGGGCTTGCAAGTTCAGCCATTTAAGGGAAAACAATCTCTTATGTAGAGTTCAGGAACTCCACAGGAAGAAGTAGCTTATCACTCCTACATTGTATGCACCAAAGTAAGTCTCATGACTAGTCACCAGCTGGATGCTGAGGAATGCATAAAAACCATACCAAGCGGAAGAGAGAATGGCAGTGAAAGGGTAGTGGACAGAAAGAGAGAGAGATATTAGTCATTAGCAAGAGGCACAGAAGAAAAGTGTCTTGAAGAGACACAAATGAGGGAAGTAGAAAGTAAACTTGAGAGATTGGAAAAAATTAGACTAAAGACAGACAGACATACCAAAAGATTCAATGGGAGGTAAACAAAGGGAGAGAAAGATCAACATACCAGAGAAAGACACAGTAATTTAAGTCTGCTGATCACTGTCAGTACAACGCTTATCTATTATGAAGAGTAATTTGATTTTACATCCCAGGAGATGCTAGGGACCTATGGAGATCTGACTGGGAATGCAAGCTGGGCCCAACAGCTCAGTGTTCTTTTATATTCAAAAAGCATGAATAATGTTTGTTCAAGCTAAGGAGTCAGAGTTCGAATAGCCTTATAACAATGAGTTTGGAGGGGGCAGGGTTGTTTTTTAAAGAATCTTTTAGATAACAAGCATTTTGAGGCAGAAACTATGTTCTACGTATTCACTAAATGTCTAGCATAATCCATTCTATTAAGACTTTATCTTATATTTTAATAGGATTTTAAGGAAAAGTAAGCACTCAAGAACCGAATTTCATTTTACAATTTAATTTTACAATCTTAAGGTGGAAAAGAAAAAGAGACTTTCCATAATCAAATTATTCCAGTACAGAATTTATAAACATTACTAGACAAGCTGGTATTTATTTGAAAGTGTCAAATGATCGTGACATTTTAAGTTAGAATATTGTGAGAAGAGCAATAAAGAATTCTGGACCAGTCCTTCTCGCTTATTTGTTTCTTTTTCTTTTCCCTTCCCCTATGTCACTCTCCCCCATGCCTCCCCAATTTGCCCCAAAAAGTCAAATAAAGTTCTCTTTGGTCAAGTCCTGCTGACATATATGTGACTTAATGTACAAACAATAAAGGACATTTACCTAAAATATGCAGGGTGACACAATCCATTTGTCCTGACTAGTAAAACTATTCAGAACAAATTTCACTCTCAACTCCATAAAATTGTGCATATACACTTTAAAACATGCAGTCTAGGGGTTCACATGAAATTTGTCGCTACATATTTCTTCTACCATTTTTACCTAGCATCAGAACATATTTATTTTCTTAGACATGTCCGTGCGGGCACTTCCATAAATCACATTCCAATGAAAGCACATGGGCATTAATCAATAATCTGCAGATGCGTGTGGCTTCAGTTACATACATTTTCACCTCACATCACCCACAGTGAATCAGTTAACAGAAACAGCCTGAAGATTCAATTCCATCTCTGCTTAAGACGTTTACACTATGAAGAAAAAGTTTGCAGGAAGGATGTCTACTGAGAGGAGACTGACTTTACCACACCTTCAGCTCTCCTGTGAAATATGAATTTTCATCTCTACCCAGGAGAACATTTACCGTCTTTGCAATCTCCTATGCCTGATGAAGAATGCCTGTGCCTGAAAGCTTGCAAATAATTTTTTTTTGCAAATATCTAGTTGATCTAATAAAAGATATCACCTCTGCCACAAGTTTTGATTCAGTATTTCAAGTTTTGGGGGGTTGTATTTATGAGAAAATGCCTTGCTTTTCTCTGTCCAGGTTCTTCCTCCCAAACCATATCCTTGTGCCTATTCAGAAATATACCCAGCAACACCTTATCTCCCCACATTCTCTTCATACTCCCCCATCCTTGCAGCAAAGCCACATGCAGCCAAAACTACCTCCATAGCTCCTTGTGCCCCCTTGATGTGCCCCCTTGATGACCCAAAACCCTTAAATGCAGGGGGGGATGTGGGCATGCTAGAAGGGAGGAATAGGCTGCAATCGGACCTAGACAGGTTACAGTGGTGGGCGGATGAGAACAGGATGGGTTTCAACACTGACAAGTGCAAGGAGCTGCACCTGGGGAGGAAGAACCAGCAGCATACCTACAGGCTGGGAACTCCCTTCTTGTCAGTGCAGAGGCAGAAAAGGATCTTGGAGTCATTATTGATGCCAAAATGAACATGGGCCAACAGTGTGGGGACGTGGTCAGGAAGGCCAACCGCACCTTGTCATGCGTCCACAGAGGCATCTCAAGCAGGTCCAAGGAGGTGATCCTCCCCCTCTATGCAGCACTGGTCAGGCTACAGTTGGAGTACTGTGTCCAGTTCTGGGCGCCGCACTTCAGGAGGGATGTGGACAGCATTGAGAGGGTCCAGAGGAGGGCCACCCGCATGATCAGGGGGCAGCGGGGGAGGCCCTACGAGGAGAGGCTAAGGGTCCTGAACCTGTTCAGCCTCCACAAGAGAAGGCTGAGGGGGGGATCTAGTGGCCTGTTACAAACTAGTCAGGGGGGACCAGCAGGCCTTGGGGGAGTCCCTGTTCCCTCAAGCACTACCAGGTTGACTAGAAATAACGGTCACAAGCTGGCAGAGGGTAGATTTAGACTAGACATCAGGAAGCGCTACTTCACAGTCAGGGCGGCTAGGACCTGGAACCAACTTCCAAGAGAAGTGGTGCTGGCTCCTACCCTGGGGGTCTTTAAGAGGAGGCTAGATGAACACCTTGCTGGGGGCATTTGACCCCAGTACTCTTTCCTGCCATGGCAGGGGGGCGGACTCGATGATCTGCTCAGGTCCCTTCCGACCCTACAAACTATGAAACTATGAAACAGGAACTGAGAGCTTGTCTGCACTTTTTCTTTTATTCTTGTCTGCACTTGATAATTCATTCTAATTAAGGCGCTTTGTGAATTCAAAGTACAATAGCTATTATAGAACACACAGACAATTGTTGATCAGTCTGTGGGCATGGAGACACTCAACGCTTAGACCAGTTTGAATGTAGTTTAAAACTGAAGCAGACAGACGTATGTCTGTTAAACTGGCCATGGGCATGGAGACACTCAACGCTTAGACCAGTTTGAATGTAGTTTAAAACTGAAGCAGACAGACGTATGTCTGTTAAACTGGCCTGTTAAACTGGTTTAGAGATGGCAAAGTTCAAAAGTGTACCTTGAAAATGAAGTCTCTCTCTAAACTGGTTCAATGTTACATGCGGACACCAAGTATTCCACCCCTGAACTGAAGAACAGCTACCGTCACTGGTCCCAGCCCAGGCACCATCCCAGCCACCCAAAGGAGAGAGTAGGATGTGGCCAGCCTGCAGGCTCCACAGAGCCAGCAGGACTCCTTGGGTCAATGCCCCTAGGCAGTAACTGAGGGTGGCAATGTTGATGGGCACCCTTTGATGTTGCCTTTTGGCAGTGTACAGGGCTGAAATGGAGCATCTTTATTTTGTACTGTTTTTTGGAATTTAGTGTTGCATTTGGTAGGAGGAGGGGAAGGAGTTAGGCGTGCTTTCTGAGGAGAAGGTGACAGCCCCAGCCTGTGGCAGAAGGAGTGGAAGTTTGGAAGGGACATTGGAGAAGAGCAGAAGACGAGAAATTGTCCTTGGGGTCAAGACAGGGTGGTGGAGAATGGAGAGTCGGGGTGGTAAGTTGAAAGAGGTTTCTTGTATCCAGATGTGATCAACAATTGAGCGGTGTAGTTGGGATTGGTGAGAGGGTTTGCTTGTATTGGGGGTTTAGGCAGGGATGAAGTGGTTGTGGGAGGAGGGAGAAACTTGAAGTTTTCAGGTTTGGGGTTGTTTGTAGCTTTTGGATAGGATGGGCTATAAATAGGGACCTACCAAATTCACAGGCCCCGGCTGCTGATTACACAGCTGTAACACAGCCAGCACTCCCCGATTTCACAGCCATATCACAGCTAGGGCTGCCATTTTGAAGGTGGAGCAAAGCAGGGGCCCCCCACGTCTCTGCTTGGGAATGGGGTGCTGAAAGTCCTACCCCTCCCAGGCATCAATTGAAAGCCCTAGCTGGAGCTTCCTGGCTTGTTAATTCAGTAATTCTCTCTCTTCAGGGAGCAGAGGGCAATAATTACTGAGCAATTACCGATTTGCTCCGCTCAGGCTGTCATCCCCCCCACTTCAGGAGAAGGGGACTTTTGGCGGGCTTTTCCCTGCTCCTTGCCCTGCTTCTGGAGACAAAGAGATGGGAACTTTTCCCACCTCTCTCTTCCCCCACCTTCACCCCCACTTCAGGAAATGGCAGTTTGCCTTTTTTCCTTCTCCTCTTTGCTCCCTTCCCCTTTCCTCCACCCTTCTAGGAGACAGCTCTTTCCCGGCTTTTAGAACATAGCCGGTTACCCGCGGTTTTTTCATAGAGAACCAGCTATTTCACGGGAGACTGCCAATTACACAATTTCCATGAAATCATGTATATGATAGGTCCCTCGCTATAAATCTAATAAATAAATAAATAAATAAATATTCTGGGACATGGGTCAGGTCAGTCTTCCAGACATCCCACATTGCATTGCTCCTCCCCTCCTGCTACAATTGACCACTATGTTGTGTAGCCAGGACTCTACTGTTCCCCTCCCCACCCCGTTTTTTTCCTTTTGTTGGCACCATTTATCAATGAGCTCCCTTACATTGTTTATTAAAAAAAAACCCTCTTCCTAACAACCAGCTGTGTGTTTACTCCCTATTCAACCGTACGCTCTCATCAAACCCACCCGAGCCTTAGGTTGCTCAAAAGCACATGGGTTCAAGTACCTCCTTCTCCCAAGTCGAGCAAGCGCACTTCTGATGTTGGTCATTTGGAGGCTATTGAAGTTTACTGAACTCATGTTTAGAAGGGAAGGGAAAAAACAGAAAATTCTCCCAGCCACAGGGTTACCCAGCCCTTGGGTCCCCCATTCCCTTGTCCATTTCAAGACATGCTGGGTTGGATACATGCTCCCACCAGATGACAGACCACAGCACTTCACACAATTGTGAACTCGTTCCCAGTCAGTGATATTTTGCAGCAGTTCAACTATTACATGTGCCCACACCATTTATGTACAAATGGGTCACTGATGTGTTATCTTGACAGGAAGCCAGTCTATGCTAGTAACATTCTACACTAAAAATGAGCGTGTATCTGTGTGGGAAAATAGAATTATGAGAATTTACTCTTAGTAGGCATATATATGGAGTTTACGGAATGAGAGAGACTTTGTAATTAAGTTATTTTTAAACCTTTATTATTAAAAAAAGTTTTTTAAAAATTGAAAGGGCAGAAGTGTGTATCCTCCACACACCACAAGCTAAGGATGAAATGCTTGCCAGTAAAACACCTGT
>NW_005842161.1:23283-44958 GCF_000455745.1 Alligator sinensis | reverse complement strand
GCTCTTCCCCACCCCACCCCCAACACCCTTCTGGAGTCACCCGTTTAGGATTAGCCATCCATCTTCCACCTTGATAGCCTAGCATGACAAAGTGATCCACATTTGGTTGCAAGGTGAAGCGTCCAAACTCAAATGAGACATGCACCTGGCCCGGGAAACAGAAGAGTTGTAAGGCATCATTGCAGCTGGCCCCCAAAAGCCAGTTTCTGCGGCTCTTCAGGGTCACCATCTTAATCCAGCCCAGCCCAGCAGGAAGATGGTAAGGACCATGCTCCCTTGGTTGCTTGTTATGGGATACAGAAAATATACACAATGTCAGAGAAGTTCTAAATTGAGCACAAGACAGAGAGACAAACATGAGACTCAAATCAGAAGAAGTAGTTATAATTTCTAATTAAATGTACTCCTAAGGTGTTTTATACATGCACTATTGATAAAATAGCTAAACTGCTTTTAATTTGCATTTTCCATTGTTTCTGTGCAAGTCTGTATATGGACACAGGTTTAAGAATATGTACCCTACTTTAAGCAAAAGCAAAGTAAGAAACTTGTCTTATGAAAGAAAGGACCACCCAGACTTGTGCAGAAGCAACAGAAAGTGCAAATTAAGATGTTTATCTATTTTATTACAATTTTGCACATAGACAAGCCTCTAATTACTTCTTCTAGAAGTCTGTGGCAGAGCACCTTTGGTGCCTGTCACTTTAAGGGCTTGGAGCAGGCAGCAGGGCAATCAGCAGGTGCAGGCCACCCCTGATGAGGCGGTCACATGACTTTAGGAGGATCCTGAGATAGGAGGAGGGAGATGAGCAGCCTCCATTTTAAATCCAGTCCTTCAGGGCTGAGGCAACAGTCTGCTGCTAGCAGCTTGGAGAACACTGTGTCTGGAGTTGCTGCTCATGACATCTTGGAGGTAAGAGCAGGAGCTATGGGCATGGCAGGAGGCTCCTGGTCCTGGGGAATGACCAAAAACTACACCGTGCTGGGGTAGCATGATATGGTGGGCCCGCCCATGGTGGGGTGGTCCCCAAGAAATGCTATGCCAGTTGCCTCCCCAGTGAAAGGTAAGTAAGGGGCACCTTACAGCCCCAGCCCCCACATCCTGGTGGGTAACCCAGAGTTAGGGACAGACAGTGGGGTTAGGCATGGCTTTGGACACCTGAGTTTGTGGGGTGCAAGACCTTGAGGCCCCAGTAAGAGGGGGCATGGAGTTGACCCGTGAGGGGGCTGAAGACTGGCCCCAGCAAGGGAATGGAGCATAGTTTCTCAACCTGTGGTATGCGTACCCCTGGGGGTAGGCGAGACCCAGGCAGGGAGTACATGGGTACCCCAACCCTCTCTCTCTTGCCCCTTCTTCCTCTCAAAACTATAGGAAAAATTTGGTGCACTCCGCATTGCAAGGCACTTTAAATTCCCCAGTAATAATTTGGCTTGCCACACTTTGTACAGCACTGGGTTCAGCCCTCCTAGCTTTGGCCAACATCACCTCTAGCCCAAGTGCATACTTGAGTTGTGCACCCCTGGTGTAAAAGATGGCAACCCTACCCACACCAGATCAGACATCTGTCATATCACGACCTTATATACACAGCCCTTCTTCCAACATATGGCACACATTAGTCTGTAAATATAAAATCCGCTGGAAAATTGAGTGTTGGGGTACTTAAAATTTTCAGAAGTTACGGGGTACTTGCTACTTAAAAAGTTGAGAAACACTGGTGTGGAGGAGTCAACTGAAGTTTAGGCTGTGCAGGGTAGGGCTGCAAGGATGGCCTGAAGGGCTGCACAGGGGCACACAGAGTAGGGTCATGGGCGAACTGAAGGACTGCATACAGGCCAGCCTCAAGAGTAGCTAGCTGGGTGTGCGAAAGTGAGAGGGTGGTGGAGTAGCCCCAGCAAGGAGGCAGAGGAGTTGGAACCCCAATAGGTTCCAGTAATGCTTTGAGGCAGAATTTTGGGTCAGATGAAGAGTGTAGAAATAGTGGATGTTGGCTTAGAAATGGTATTTAAAAAGGTTTGTTTTTTGTGAATTGGCTAATAAGTATAAATATACATAAAGGTTCCAAGATGGGCAGCAGGAGTTAATTGATTTCTAAGAAGCCTGGGTCTCACAGTCACACAAGATCACAGCCTTGGAAGCAGACAGGCTGTCTAATACAACAAGGCCAACAAATGAACACACAGCCTGAGAACTGAAGAAATATGGTCTCATGTCCCATGAGAGAAGTGACACCAGCTAACAAAGCCCCAGAGCAGGGCGGCCTGAATCCCGGTTTTGGGGGAACAGACCAAATTAGGAGAAGGGTCGGAAAGACCAAGTTAGTGTGTGTGCATGTGATGAACTTGGAATGTGCCAATGACACAGTCTATATACTGTGTCATAGTCTATATACTATGACAACCACACAGAGGAACCAACCAGAGATAGCCATGGATGAAGAGTCATCGAAAAGGAAGAAGAATACAAAAGCAGAGACTTGAGAGCAACAAGGGTCCCTCTCCCTTTGTCCCTTTTTCCTCCCCATTCCACCTGGTCTCCATCCCCTGGAAGGGTCCCTGAGGCCACCATGGAAGGCACACAAGCAGCCCATCCTATATACCTCACTAGAGGTAGGGAGTGGGCCTCGGCATCCCACCTCCAGCCTGCTGATATGCTAACATCTGACACCTAAGAGACTGCCTCAGAGTGAAGACTGCATCCTGGCCAGATGTACTTTGACTCAGATGACAGCCCTAGGATTTGGCAGATACACAGAATTGCTTGATTGTTTGTATTGCTTTTTTTTCTGTTATCACTGTGTATCAATAAATTATCGAATGGAAAGGTCATGGTCAGTCTAAGGGTGGGTCCCCACCCTGGAACAAGGCCTCTGGGTCCTAAACCCAGAGCCAACAGTCTGGGCCAGTGGAGCCCAGTATTTTGGATACCATCTACAAGGCATGGGACATGGTATAGGGAAGGTCAGAGCCATGTGTAACACCCTAGGCATCAGGGCATTAAATGGGTAGCCTCCTGCATTTTAACATCCAGTTTTAAAACAACTAGCCATGGCAGACGAGACAGGGCAGACTGCCTTAGACAGAGGGGCAGGCCCATATGGTGAATGGCCACATAACTGCCTCCTGTCACAAAGTCCCCGAAAAATAATACATTTTCAAAACGTATTTTATTCACATTAATCTGCAAACAATTCATGAGGTTTTACAAGTTTTAGACAAGGTAGTAAAACAGAATTCAGAGGACTGCATTACCCATACCTTTAGACATCAAAAAAAATCCTAAAAATGTTGGGTATACTATATATTAATCACTAGACACTTTGGTGACACTTTTTGATTTTCACTGGATTGATGTAGTAACAGTTTTAGGGAGAAATCAAACTGGAATTTTTTCAGTTATTACAGTCTCATATACAAATATTATGCAAAATGCTTGTACTGGACCATAATTATGAAAGCATTCCTAATGCCTATTAGATTAATTAGTAATGGTGCAAATCAAACAGTAATACTACTAAAGACAATTTTACGACCCATCTTTCCCATCCTATTATAGGAAACAAGCATATAAAAACCACATCCTTCTCAAAAGACAAAATTATGGCAAATTATCCCTCAGTAGAATATCATCTGAGATGATCACAGCCTAACAGGTGTTTTTGTTTCCATATAATCATGGGAAAGTCATCAACTAAACAGAGAATTTGAAAAATCCACTTCTCACTGGTGTGTGGGCAGTTTCTCTTGGCAAGAGTTTAGGACAAAACTTTCAGTTTCTGTAGAATTTATACTTCTATTTATAGGAGGAGACTAAGACTTTCTGAAATGGCTAGTTATTTTGCACACTTCAATTTTTGGGTGCCCAATTTGAGACAACTTTAAAGGAGTCAGACTTTTAGGCAATGGATTATTCTCTGAAAGTCAGATCCACCTAGCATCTTAAAGCTGACGAACAAAAAACTATTTATGTGTGGTCAACATTTTCAAATGTATCAGTCACTTACTTGCAGACGTAACCTTCTAAAGGTCAACCAAACCTGGGTAATATCTTCACAAATCTGAGAAGCACCACTTTTGCAAATCAAGGCACATGAATTGAATGGGGTCAGTCAATTTTATTCTGTCTTTTGAAGTCCTGTATGCAGCCATGAGGCTTTGAAGAATATCACTGTATGCCGACAGAAAAATTTGAATTATCCAGAGGAACCCCATTTACTCAGAAAAATAAGGCAAGAACAGAAGTGGAGCAAACCCTTCCCTTTCCCCAATCAGAAAAAGCCAGAAGGATTTAGAGCCTAATGAAAATAGATCTTCTTCCTTTCCATCAGCAGCAAGAAGGGTGAAGCTTTGAGCTGGTGAAGCTTCAAGCTGTATCGGTCAGTATCTATTAGCATGAATCTGATAGTAAACCTCTGAAACCCAGGAAAAGGACAAGAACCATACCTAGATAAAAATCAAAACACCTCCCCAGCAGCTGAAGAGATTTCTCAGGGTCTCACTGAGCACTGCCCCCAGGTCTTGCTTGATGGGTCACTTACATCTTTATAATCCTCCTAGCCTTTAGCTATCTTGTATTTCTTCTTTCCCCCAATCCTTATTAAACAAAAAGTTGCAAACAAGTGCCATAAAAATACATCATTACACCATAATCTGACAGCACTTATCTACAGGCATAGACTTTTAAACATTGTACATTTCAGCCACAAACAAAACACACAGGCATTAAAGATGGTTCAAGTCTTGTTAGCTTTACTCCTCTTATCAAAAATCTGTTCCTAGAGTAAGCAGCAGTGATTCGGGTTTTCAATTTGCCATAGAAAAACATATTTTCTCCTTTAAAGGAGAAAAACATGGAAAACTAAGTTTCCCCTTGCAGGCTGACATAGCTGAAGGTTAGAGGTAGGAAGTGCATCTACATCTACTGCACAACTGAGCATTTCCTGACTCATTCTTCTGCCTTTGTCTGATCTCCCCTTCACTATGCCACAAACTGCAGTACAAAGGGTGAGGGAGGTTAATCCTGTCGTTCTTTCTTCACCACTGGAGGCAACATAAGGAAGGCAGGAAGTTTTGGGTTCCCTTGAGAATCAGGAGAAAGGGAAGCCCAACTGTCACCTTGATAGATGAGTTAGGGTAGGGGTGTTAAAGATCCAGCCCACAGGCTGCATCGAGCCCACAGAGTCCTACCATTTGGTCTGTGGATCTTGGGGTTGCCCCACATGCCATGTACAGTACACACTGGATTGGCCCCATGCAGTGCATACAGCAGCCACACAGTGCCAGTCCAAATTATGTGCTGGATTCAGTCTGTGGATCCAATGTGGCCTGAAGGCCCCACTTTGCACCAATAATCCAGCCCAGGGACCAGCGCAGCACTATTCATCCAGTCCAATGGGCCTATGAGTTTGACACCCCTGAGCTAGGGAACAGATTTGTGAGCAGTATTTTTAAGGGAAAGCAAGCACAGATGGTTCCACCTTACTATCTCTAGTTATGTCAACTTATCCATCATTATGGTTCAGCTCCATCAGTACTTTTGCACTGTCAGAGGAAAAAAAAGGTCCCTTTGTGAATTATCTATTATTAGTTGGGGAATTCCAAGAAAAGTACTTTTGACAACCGCATTCCAATTTCTAGGCATAGTGGGGTTTTTTCAAAAAAAAGTTTTTGAATGTGCCTTAAACAAATACTCATCCAGGAATGCTGTGACTGTTCAGCAGCTGCATTCAAGTATATAGCCTAAAGGAGCTAAAGGTGGTTGAAAGAAAAAAGACTCCATCACCCTACACTCCCACATAGGGAGTTGCTCATTGCTCTCATCCATCACAATCCCTAGCTCTGAAGTGTGAACCAGAAAAGTTATGACAGGTTCTTAGGAGAAATTCATGTTAGGAGCACTTGAGTCACCTCACTTTTCCTTAAATCACACTCATTCTCACTGCCAAATGGTTGAAGGATGCGATTATGATAAGGTAAGTGCTTACTGCTCTTTCATCTTCTCTCCACTTAATTAGCACCAATTTCCTTGACAATGAACAAAAGAAAATCAGACTTTGCAAGTGGATTTCAGAGCAAGTACTTTCAAACACTGTTCCAATTAGAAACTCGAGTGTTGGGACAAAAATCTACTAAGAGTCCCCATAAAATACAGGAAAAATTAAGAAAGGAAGTTTCCCAGGCATTTCTCAAAAATAAGGGTAACCTAAGCATGTCATCTCAATCCACTCTGCTTCTGTTAGACCATCTGCTCAAAAGACTCCTTATCTTGTGCATTACACATTCTTGTTGGCATATCAGTTAGCTCCCAATGACATGATGTTCTACACCCAATTCTTAACTTTTTATTGCTTCTCTCAAAAAGGCAGCATCTATAGTGCACTACCTAAGTTAAGTTCCAAGCAGTAGAGAGGAAAGATTTGAGCCACAGTCTAAACAACAGCCATATGCAACAGTTGAAGCCACCAGATGCCTTTGTAAACACCCTTTTTTTTTTTTTTTTTTTTTTTTTCCTTAGGGAGATGTATCTCAAGAATCCCAAGTGAACATGAATTTGGGAAACTAACCCAAAGCTCCACTATAAGACATGGCAAATTTCAAGACAATCCAGGTCAACAGAGATTTTACTGCACTTAGAAAGTAATCTTAAATAGAAAGTGACTTTTAATTATAATGACAGCAGTGTAGCTTGCTCTCTCATAACTGATACTGCCACTTTCTCTATCCATATAGTTTTGAGAATTAAAACAAACACACCCAAATATTACATATTCTCATAATCCTAAACCTCCCTTTCCATCCATTTATTGCCAACAACCTTCCTTCCCAACACATCCCTTTTAGGAAATAAAATGGACATATGACCCAGACAGCAGCTGACATACAAGGGGGTATAAGAGAAAGTCAAGATGAACCTCAGCTGCTCCTAACTTCCAGGGAGAGCTGGAGGCGCATCCACTTTTGGGGGAAAGCAGCACTCATCATAGTGAGCAGCCCAGTCCCACTGAGCAGATCCTTTTAAGATGGGGTTTGCTCTCTGGCCTCAGAGCAAAAAAGACACCAAAGAGAACAGCAGGAAAGATTTTAATTTCTGGATTCTTTTTTCTGTTTGCTTGATACCGAGGTTCCTGAGGGAGAAAGCTGTGCCATTGCTTCACAAAAGAATAGAAGGAGAAAACAAACTTGAGCTTTTAGACCATACAGGACAAAAGCATTCAGAAACAAATGTTTTCTATTTTTTCAAGTAGGTTTAGTTAAAAGAATCCCCACACTCTGCAGAGAAAGGTTTCATTGTCTTCTAGTGCTACTGATGCAGAACAGACTGCCAGAATTCAGTAGGTTGGACTTGACCGTGTGCCAACAATATACAGGTACAGTCCTGTTCCCCAAGCTGCAAGGAGACTGCATATACCTAATTACAGAGAAAGGACAGAGACTGTGTTCAAGAAACGCTGCATTCATTACCAATATCTAGTCACTTTGATTTCACCACATTCCATTTATACTTACACTAGGTCAAATCAATTGCCACAGACCAGGACAGTTAAACCTCTTTTGTTACAAGAAGTTTAAATGGCTACATTGCTGAGCATATTAACTTATTTAAAGAAATCAGTGTTCCAGCTGTACATGATCCTGACCCTTTTGTGGGAAATATTTAAGGCCTACATAAAAAGCTGTATTATCTCATTCACAAAATTCTGAAAAGCATAAACACACAAAGCCTTCTGAATTAGAAAACTAATTTTAATCCTTTGAATGAAAGCATGTGTCCACTCATACTGGCAAAGATTACTAAATTTTGGCCTCCACTCATATGGCATACAAAAGGCTTTAAGAAGACTCAACTGAAGTACTCTGAAGGAGTGAATAAATTATCAGGGCTTCATTTATGAGCCAAAGAGATTGAAAAAACAATTCTGGGGAGAAGGGAAAGACTACTAAGGATGATACAAATACTTTCATGTAGAAGTTTAAGCACATAAAACAAACTCCTCAATATACCATACAGAAGATATGGGACAAAGTTCACTTCTGGCCATTATGTCAACTTTCTAAGCTCAGTGGTTTTCAACCTGTTTAAACTCGAGGCACCCCTCCATAACTTCCATGAATTGAGCATCATCCTATTTCAAAAACTATCTATCTTACTTATTACAGTGCTTACCTCCTTGCAAAGGGCCTGTGCAGGGAAGGCGGAAGAATGGCCTGAGCCTGGCTTATCTGCTCACCCCTATTTATCTTCTCGTGCCTTGGAGCACCATTCAAAGGATCTTGTGGCACTCTTAGATGCCTCGGCACTGCTGGTAGAGAATCACTGCTATAGCCTATAGCTGCAGACGTTAGCTGCTTAATATTTACAGAAGATTAGTTAAAACTATTTCAGTAATAACTGTTTGGGGGTTATACCAAATAAGTTCTCAAATGCTATAATTAAAGGATTAAACTAAATGACTCCATTTAAAAGCAGACAAATTTTATTAAAAACAAAAAAGAACATTAGGTTTGTTTTCTCCTTTGACTTCTATTTTAGAACTCAAGATAACTGATGGCCTCTATTCCAACTCAAAAAAGCTTCTCAGTATTGGACCAAAAAAAAAAAAGAAAAAAGAAAAAAAAAAAAAAAGATATTCTTTTAAACCCAGTCTAAACTGGGGTACAATTCGAGGTGAAGGAAGGGAGAAAAAAAAAAGGGGGGGGGGGGGGGGGAAGGAGAGTTGCACAAGGCTGAAGAAACTAAACAGCAAAAGGAACCTTGGGGAGGAAAAAACTGACACCACCTTACTAGCATGATCCAATATGGAACTGATGAAACACTATATCATTTTACTCCATCACTAAAATTTAGTAGTCTGGCACAGGACGGTGTCCACAGAAGAAAGAGGATAAAGAGGAAGAAAAAACAGTCCAAATTGCAGTTTTATTGTAAATATGTAAATTTATGTTGGTTTAATGCATTGCTGGCAGTGAAAATGTTGACTTTTCTTGTGGCTTCTTGTGAAGTTAGCTTCCATGTAGTCCTAACAGCCTGAAGTAGCAGCCAGGTTCTAGACATGTATGAACTAAAATGTTTCCTCGAACCAGACAGGTACGTATCAGAGCCAACGCTGTGAAGCAGAAGCTTTTACAGAGCCTTAGGAAATGGGCCGCTCACAAACCTGCAATTGTGCCCTCAGGAATAACTAATACCACATATAATTACACACTGCATTCGAAGAGTCAAGAGACAGCTATTTATTAAATTGTTTATCCATGCTTCTACATATCTGGAATTAAACACTCTAAGTTCAACAGTTCAAGATGAACTGTTAGTGCATCACTTACTTGCTATATTTACAACATTACTTTTGAGATAATCATGTTCCCACATACACCACTACTCCCCTATCGTGAAATAGATGGAAAAGGACTTGGTTAGCAGGGAAACTGTCAAAACAAAATATCCTATTTCTGTCTACTTCACGCTGAGGGATGCCTGTTTAAATATATTTACACTTCTTGAAAAAGTCTTTTACAAGCTTTATGGCAGAGTAGGGCTATTTCAGCTCACCCTCAGAAAATGCCTGGAGTCACATCCAAGAGATGGAAGAAATGAAGTGCATTTTGATCAACACCTTTTGCAAACTGAAACAGTGAGGACTAACCAACCAGTTTGGACAACCTTCAAACCTGATTTAGACAAACAGAACCATGAGATTGTCACAATGAATGGAAACAAATTCAGGGCTTGGCAGATCCTTTTTCTGAGATATACCAGAGTGGGTGCATCTACACGTGCACTTTGCTGTGGAGTTGGCTAATTACCTCTGCAAGAAAGTGTCACTGTCTACACGTGCCAGCATTAGGGTGCAGTAAATTAACTCATTTTACCATAAGATAGTCTCATCAGGGACAGAACTCTCTTACAGCAGAGTCCCTTGCAGCACAGAAAGTATGTGTAGATGATGGCCAAGACCGTTTGAGCTGGGGCAGAGCAGCCCCAGGCTGGCAAGTAGGCTGGGGGGGGTCAGCTACATGGCTCCGCACTTTGGGCACTCTCTTGCCCCAGCCAGCCCACTCAATGCCCAGGACTGTCTACCCAAGCCTATTACCAGATTGGGGCTGCTCTGCCTGGATCACACAGCTGTGGTCCAGGGAGAATGTGAAGACACTGGGCCCAGGAGCAGCTAACTCCAGCACAAACTGCGCCAGAGTTTACTGAGACGTACTAATTGCACATGTAGATGAGCCCAGTGTCTACCATAAACTGCTGCCAAAAGCAGCATGTGTTCAGTAAAGAAAACCAACTAAAAAGCTGATTAAATGTAGCCACAATTGAGCATGCCTATAAAACACATAGCCCATATTGGGCAAAACATACTGGTGAGAATTTTTTATTATTATTATTATTTATAAATTGTATTAAAACACACACTTATTACTCTACATTTACAAAGCTCCACATATTGAGCATCCTTCTTTTACCAAAACTTCATATCACAAAAACAACTACATATTCAAAAAATATACAACTAAATATATTAAACCTTTAAACAACATACATCAACTTCTTACAAAAAACACTTGCAGAACTCTCTTTCATCATACAGAATCCCATAAAAAACTATTACCTCAATAACCACCAGAAACTCCCCACCCCTTCCATCAGCCCCCTCTGTTAGTTCAGTGAAACAAGTGTGTCCAAGTTCTTTTCTCCTCCACTTCTTCTCCAATCTCTTCCTTGTCCCAATCAACATAGCATTTCAGTTCATGCAGCCCCAGCTTCAGGCACTCTTTTCAGTGAAAGCCAACCCCTTAAAAACCCTGAAGTTTCTTATGTTCCATAAACTAGTTTTAACACATGGTAATAAAGCCCTTAATAACATTTCCTCCAGTCGCTTTGGTACAAGTCTCCCATAGTACCAAACAGTCCCATGTCCCATGCTAACAACAGGTTTATGTTAGTGACACTCAGAAAGTGGCGGACACCTTCCCACACCCCCTTTGCATAGATACACTCTCAAAATACATCTCACCATTTCTTCTTCCCCACACATTACCCTTGGGCACGGTGATGATCTTGCCAGGCTCCACCTGTATTGCACTTCTGTCACCAGCAAGATATTTCTTGCAACTATCCATACTAGGTCAGCATGTTGTTGTTCTTAGTTGTTTACCCACCACCACTCCCCACACCGTCTTCACTTGTCCTTCTGTGAAGTTCCTCACCATCCCATCTCTCTCCCTTATGCTCTCATCAATTTTTTGTGATCCTTCAGAATCTCCAGCCCTACCTTCCCTATTTAATACCTCTACATGAAACCTTCCACCCTGATGCAATGAATCGCCAGTTGCCATGCCCATGGATTCTTCATTTCCTCAAAATTTCAGCTGCAAGAAATCAGTGAATGCACTGCTTTTCCCTCTCCCTCCATTACTGCCTTGAAGACCACACTTATATATTTCACATAAACTAACAAGCTCCCATCCCCCACATCTCTCTTGCCAGTTTGGCTCTAGCCAGCCTCTCTCTTGTGGAATGCCAAAAGAACATGCATATTTCCCTCTCTGTTTTTGCTATCTGCCACCATGTCGTTGGGAATACAATATCTGTATATAGAATAACTGGCAGTAGCACAGCTTTAACTGCTGTCACTTTCCCAGCAAAGGACAACATCTTTCCAGACCATAACTAAAGTATCTGCCATATCCTTGCAGTCACTTTTTTCCATGCTGTATTAACTTTCCCCTCAGTATCCATCGGGAACCCTAGCACTCCGATTTCTCTCTCTTATTCGAAGGCCCAACTTCTCCAAGTCCCTCCAGTTCTCCACTCTCATTATGGTCCTTTTTAATCTATTTAGTTTAGCCTCTGGCACTTCTCCATTGTCTGATGTATGCTTCAGCACCCTTTCCATCAATAGCCTCTCTCTGCTACATTTATATCCTCCGAGTAGAATATGCATTTTACCACTACCTGTCCCAGTACCTTTACTTGGGCTTATGACCTTGTCCTTTCTTATTTTTGTGCTAATGGTTCCATGCCACACACAAATAGTAGTAGTGACAGGGGGTATCCTTGTCTCACCCCATATAGATTTTAAAAGCCCTGTTTAGATACCCATCAATTTGGACTTAAATCTCCAATTCTCTATAAAATAACTTTATCCAACATATACATTTATCAGTAAACCCCATTTTTCCTAGCACTTTGATTTTATAATCATGATCCACTCAATAATATGCTTTTTCTTAATCTAGGTTTACTATAACTATGTTTTCCTCTTGGGTGTAGGACAGTATCTCTGATCATTCCGCTTGCTTTGAGATCTTTCTACCTGGCACTGCACATACTTCATGTATTATCTTCTGGGGGGTGGGTTTCCTCATCCTCAAAGCCAGCGTCTTGACCAGTAATTTATAGTCCATATTAAGGAGTGTAATCCGTCTCCAGTTTTTCAGGAGTCCCTTCTCCCCTTTCTTGAACAGTAAGATCATAACACTTCTTGTAAAATCTTTCCCTGCCTCTCCTGTTCCTATTTCCTCAAAAACTACCACTACATCTCTCCCTACCCATGTCCAAAACCTCTGTCTGCTCCTGGTGATTTCTCTCCTTTTAAGGTTTTTAAGCACTCCTCCACTTCCTTTAAGCTTATTGTTTCTTCCATCTTCTTTGCTTCCTCTTCTACTTTCTCTTCAATCTCTTTCAGCAAAACCTTCATCAGCTGCCTATTTCCTTCTTCTGATATAGTTCTTCATAAAATCTTGTTTTAAAAAAAAGTGTGCCCATCCTTTTAAGATTCATTGGTGCTGCTGCTTGCAGTGGTTGACTCCTCCCTCTCCCCCACTGTCATGCCTGTCGCTTTTGCAAGCTGTCCGACTGCCTTTGCATTCAGGAAAGCTTCCATTTTCCCACCTCCCTGCAGCGTACTGCCTGCAGCTCACCACTCCTGGGGGAGCCCAGGGGATTTAATGGCGGGAAGCTGTTCTCTAGCAGTGACTCCAACTCATTCAGTGCTGTAACACCACAAGGGGAGTGTACATGGACAGGTGCCCCTGCTTGCTGGATCTGCTGCATTACTTTGGTTTCCCATGGTATATTATAAAACCCTGGTGGGGCCCCAGCTGGATCAGACAGGAGATGCTGTACCCCACCTAGGTTCTACTCATTTGCTCTCAACATGACTCATGCCCTCTATGATCCTGTGGCAGCTGCAGCCGCTCACAGGAGCCAGGGGCTCAGGAAGCCTGCTGTGGGAACCCTGGCCCCAGACAGGGGAACCTGGGGCAGGTAGGGAACTCACCTGAGATGAGGTAGGAGCCGGAGTCAAAGCCAGAGCGGTGCGTGACGCCGCTGCACCAGCTTTTGAACCGGCTGTCAATTAGGATCAGTGGCCCCCAACTGATGACGTCAGCCTCAGGCACCGCCACAGGAAGTTTAAAAACCCCAGCAGATGCCAGGCAAGGAGTGCAAGCTAAGACCTAGGTGGGGTGGCCCGGAGGTACCCAGGCAGGGGGTCACTTCCCCAGCATGCTGTCCCCTCAGAACCAGACATGGAGCAGGGATAGCAAGGCTGTAAAAGCTTTCCTAGCTGGGAGTAGCCCAGAGTGGAAGCCAGGGGAAGGCTGTTTGTCTTCCCGTTATCCATCTTTTTCTTTATTTTATTGTTTAATGGGCTTGCTGCTTGGAGGACCGGGGCAGAGGCAACCATCGCAGAGGTGGACATGGGAGAGTCCCTAGCCCAAACCTTCTCACACAGGAGCTGGCAGGGAGCCCCAACAAGGAAGCTCCAGAGGCCTGAACCAGTGGCTGAAGACCATGGGGTCCCAACTGGCACGGCAGGCACGTGGACTCGGGTGGAGGGGAAGCGGAGCCCCAGGACCATCAGCACTGGTGATGTGAGTACTACTGGCAACAGGTGCAAGATAACACCACTAAATCTCTCCTCATTACACTTTGGCATCAAGGTGTGGCAAGCTATTGAAGGAGCCCACTCTTGGGTACTGGGCAGCACGCCCAACACATGAGCCATCACTGCAGGGACCTGTCTTCACACACCCTATCGAAATACCATATTTGCCCCACACCATCTCTACAAATGTTATTCTTTGCACATGCAAATCCATCCACCTTTTTATATCTTCTGCCTCTAATAAATCCATATACATTCTTGCTATAATCACTCATTCCCTTGACTTTTCACTTGCTATAAACTTTATCCCTCTTAGTTCCTCCCTTCTACATTCCTCTGCATGTTCCTTCCAAAATCTTCATACTCTTCACTGTTCCAGTAAGTAAACTCCAAGTCTTTCTGTTTTGGAAACCAATCAGGCTGGTGAGATGTTCCACCTGCAACTCCAATATCTCAGACAGTACCTTTTCTATGAACTCATATCTGTTCGTTGTCAATCCCATCTGCATCCCATCACCTATTGATTGGCTTTTATCTACAGTCTCTGATCCTCCTTGACATCTCTTGGTGATCTGCGACTTTCTGCCATGCTGCTCCTGCTGTGCTCCTGCCACTTTCTGCCCTTCATCTAACATACCTTCTCCTGCTATTCCCACTATCTCCCGTTCTCCTTTGCTCTTGTCCTCCTCCCTCTGGCCTTGTTCCTCTCCCCATCACATTCTTTGCCATTGCTTCTGTGCTCAGTCCACCTCAGCACCAACTTTTTTTCACATCATGGTGAGCTACTACATTGATTACATAGTGATTTCTTCACTCCCACAGCTGAGCTGCACTTTTCTTTCCCACTTCCAAGTATTTCTGTTTTTTCACCAGCCTTAAATGTCTGGCAAACATGTCCCTATAGAGTTCACCTGAATCCCTCCATCACCCCCTCTCTTAGCTTATTCCATATGATTAGTGTGGCCCTGCTCTCCACAAGGTGGAGCCGGACCAAGTTGCCCTGAGCCTCATCTGCATATACATTTTTGGAGGATCCCAGAACTTGTGATAAGAACACCTGGTTCCAGTCATGAGTGGGGGAGCCAATTAGCACATGGATCCTTTGCTGGGGGTGGGGGGAGGGTATCTGGAGAACACACATACTGAGCATGCTGAATCATGGGGTCACCGTGGTTTGAAACACTGTTGACTCTATAGGGGGCCCAGACCAGTGAACTATATAAAAAAAATCATGAGGCTTTTGGCTTTAGACTCAAATCATGCAGAGTTTGTACTATATATAAAGTAGATACAAAAACACTGCTAAAAAGTATGTTTATGGAGGATCTGTGCTAATATTTGTACCACAGGTCCTCCATAAAAAGGTAAAATGCATCAATTCTGAATGAACTAAGTCTGTGGGTACCTGTAGTAATTTGACTATATGTAAAATATAGCACATTTATTTCAAAGTCAGCGTTTTCAAATTTGCCCCTCACTTCTTTGTGCTCAGGGAGAACTAGGGTCTGACAGTAAGGATAGGATGGAAGGGGCTGCAAGGGTAAGAAGTCAGAAGAGCAGAGGGTAAAGGGGTTACCTAACACCACCCCCCTCCCAGATTTATTTGTCCTGCTGTATCAGTGGAAGGGGGACAAATTCAAGGCAGACCTCCAATAATTAGATTCTATACCTGGGAAATTATAGCATTTATAAATTTTCTCTATATAGAATCTAATTATTGGGGGGTCATCTTATTATACTTAGGGTAATTTATTTTCATGTGAATGCAATTTTTTTTAAAAAGAAAAAAGTATATTTCCTGAGCTTAGAAATCTTTACCATTCTCTATACGAAAAAATTCTTTTGATAAGGAAATTAGTGTGATCAGTGATTTATTTACTACAGACTTAAAATCTTCAGTCCAATAGTTTCATCTTCTGTCCCAAAAGAGACGTTAGTGGACACATCAGTGATCTATTTCCAGCTCCTAGAAATGCAAATTTATAATAACTAACCAGCACCTATTTTGATTAAGAGTGCTGTGAGACTGTCTAGAACAAGGATGATCAAACTAAAACGTTATATCAGCTGATAAGACTATAGTTGGACAACTCAACAGATCTAGGATATAATCTGTAAGAAAAAACATTTCAAATTTGAGAGTTGGTGTGAATTATAATACTTATGAGAACAAGCATCCTAAAATATGCACATGAAATCTCACACACTAAATCCATCCGTTTAAAATGAAGCTTTTTCTTTTTTTTAATAGTTTAGCATGACATGCACATTAAAATCTCAGAAATTGTCTGATCTAGCAGCTCACTTAAAAAAATAAAACAAAACAAAAAACATAATGCAATAAGAAAAAACCCAAAAAAGACAACATCTAAATGGTTGAAGGTGTGTGATGCAACACAGCAAAGTGGACAAAAGATGCAAACATAACTGTGAGGTCCAATCCGTTCACAAAACTACATCCGTTTTGCTTTTGACAGCAGTTTGGAGGGGCATTAGTCTCTCCACAATTATCACTGAGGTTGGTTTCCCATTATAAACACCCCAACTTGATTTGTCTAAAGCCAAGTCAATGTCCATAAAGTTATACAAGCGGTATATAATTAGCACATATAATTTTTGTTCTTAGGTTAACCACATCAGAACTTAGTTACAGGTAACTATTTACTTTCTAACCCCATAGCAAAGGCAGGGGTGAGCAATTATTTGGGGCAGAGGGGCGCTTACTGAGTTTTGGCAAGTCATGGAGGGCCGCATGATAGGCAGCCAGAAGTAGATAAATATTAATTTTCTAATTGTTTTAGGGGCCCCGTGGGCCAGATAGATCTATCCCTGGTTCTCATTTGTTCTGTGCATTTTATTAAAAACAAAAAATGTACAGCCATTCTTCAGCAAGTCAAGTGTCAGGCCTCAAGAATTTGATAGTGCCTCTAATTTTAAGTCTATACATCTCAGAAAATAAAGTATTTAGCTTTGTGAACCATAAACAACTGAGGATACATACAGGGAACATAACAAGCTGTTTGGAATAAAATTCAAAAGCATAGCTGCAAAAAACCAGGTCTGAACTTTTGTAGGTCTCTGAATCAACTTGCCTTTAGAAAAGGCGTATCAGTCATTCTGATATCATATAGGTTAAAACACTTAAGTTCCACATCAGGTATACAAGCACATGATATAACTAGCTGGGCCATAAGCCAAGCACATATATAATATCCGTATCTGCCAACTACATACAGAAAGTTTGGAGACTATGATCAACAATCACAGCAGGCAGGGTTGCCAACGGTCTATAAATTTATGAACAGTTCATAAAATAAAGCTAAAAGTCCTTGTCCATAGATTCCATTAAAAGATGGAAAAAGCTAACAAATTGTGAGTTTGAATGAAGATCCATCTTAGGAAAGAGGCTAGATGCAAGTGTTGATGGACAGACTGAGCAAAGCAGCACCACCCTGCGTCTGAGTAGAAGCAAAGCCTGGCATCCTACAAGTTCTCCATCAGCTTTGTGGCCACATAGCCTCTCCTCTCCCACCACCAGTCACATGCTGCTGCTGCCTCCCATCACCTACTTATAACGGCTGCTTGCCTCAGAAGTAGGGCATAGCCATGTGACGCCACACAGTCTGAAGCACCAGGCCATACAGGGAGGAGGACAATGCAGTAGGGCTGGGAGGGAAGTGATGCACAGTGGTCTGTGCTGGGACAAGGAAAGTGAAGAGTCAAGTTAGGGGGGTGGGGGGTGAGGAGGTGGGCTGGGTTGGGGGCAGCAAGGTTTAAAATAATTGCTGCAGTCAAGTAAAGTTAACTGTTTGGGTTTCCATTAAATGTTTAATGGTTATGATTTTCTCTGAGGTTGTGTTTGTTCCCTTTTCCCTTGTAATAAGCTCTATTTTTAGTTTAATTTTGCTTGCAAATGGAGAAGTTTGGTCATGTTAGAACACTCAGTTAAAATGCATTTTCCCAGGTTCCTGGGTAGGGACTCGAGCAAGATTTAGCAAGTTGGGGGTAAACCTTTAAATTGGAAACTGGCCCTTGTTAGTTACTGTCATCCAAGGCCTGGCAGAAGGGTAACATTTACATAATGTAAAATATGTTAGTAAAAAAAGTTTGGTTGTCAGTAAAATGTTTGCAGATTGTCAGTAAAAAAAAAAAAAATTAAAATCCTGGGTTGGCAACCCTTATAGCAAGTACCATGAAAAAGCAAATCTTTTGCACATGATGAGCAAAGCAAAATAAATAAAGCTATTACTGTCACGGTATGGTTTGACACACACAGTTTCAGAAATTAATATGAAGGTACTAGTATTTATATTACAACAACTGACTGTATCAGTTACTGTTTGTGTAAGCATGAATCTGGAAAGATGCAAATAGGTTTACAAAAGCAGCACAAGTATAGTTATGCTGCCATGTTAAGGCACCAAACGAAATCAGAAGAACTACATTTATTCACAAATAGTAGCAAGAAAAATTGCTTAAGTGGAGAATAGATTTGCTTTGCAAACACGTTTCAGTTTTCATTTGCTTAACTGTTACCCCTAACAGTTTCCAAAGTCAAACATTCACATCATCCCTTTAAATGCAAAGCCTGATTTTGGTACAATCCATCCCCCAAGCTGTCCTCTGGAATTTTTCTCCTGTGTATATTTAAAGTGGGGGAAGCAACAGCAAGTCATTTTCAGTAAGGTCTGCCAGCAAGCACTGCCAAGAGATGCACTGACATCTTAGAGTGAATGAGCCATTTCCTCATGCTGCCTTTTTACAATGAACGATGTCAGTGACAACTGTATTGAAACACAAGATTTCTACTATATGGCAGCAGTTCGCATTTTTACTTCAGTACACAGAGAGCAACCTCACTTTAATCAGTTTTGACCAAGTCAGTATTCTCCATGGCTTAAGAACAAAAGCGTGAACACTACAGAAGTTGAAGACAGGGAAATGTGACAGAATATATATAGGAGATGGTCTCTCCTATGGAGCACTCAAGTTTGTGTGGCAGGAATTGGAATACTGGGGGAAAAATGCACCTTTGGTCTATTCAAGATATGAACAAACTAGAAACAAGCTCTTAAATTAGCCTTTACAAAAACCTGCAGCTTCCAACCCTGTAATCATTGATTTATCCTTTGAAAAAAATCTGACTGGCTTAAAAGTCCAATCTGAGAATCTTAATAGAGGTCTTTCACAAGAAATTTGATTGCTAGCAAGTTACACACTATCAAAGCATTCAGTGCTAAGAACCTCAGAGAATGGAGGTTAATCAGCACAGAGCCAAACTGAAATAGTGGCCAAGGATTTAGCAAACTCAGAACAAATGTATTAAGTCTCTCACAAAAAAGGAAAAATAGATGGAGAGAAAAGACAGAACCAACACCTTAAGAAAGAATGGCATTTTCAGACATTAATAAACTGGGAGAAAGTCAGAAAAAAAATCCTAATGCCCCCCCCGAAAGTAATAAAGCAGGCACTTGTTGCTTTAACAGCTTCCTGGACAGACTTGCTTGAAGCACTGACTGGCATGTCCAAGCACAAGCTAAAAATGCAACTGGCCTTTTTTCAGTATCCTTGTAAACACCAAACAGTAAGAAAAATGAAGTAGCTGTCCAATTTTCACTCCCACTGACTCCAATGGACTTTGAATCTGGCCCTAAATGGGGGCCACTCTGTGGACTTTGGGAAAGTCATTCCTTTGCTGGGAAACTGCCATAATCAGGCTGCTTCTGAATTAACAGCATCTGTAAAACCATATTAATCTGCACTGTTATTTTGTAACAAGATCTAACACCTGAATGGCAAAGTAGCACTGAGCCAGGCATGTTCAATTCTTTTGCCTCCCTCTCAAAAGGTACCAGTGAAAGCAGCTAGCCCTTGAGAAGGCAAGTCATCCTGAAGGAATTCTAGAATACCCAACACAAAATACATGGACAATCCTGCCCACAACCTGAATTGTGGATTGTTAGTTGACTCACTTCCGAGGATCGAGACAGGGTGGTTTACGTGAAGAAGTGCCTTTGAAGATATCAGATTTAGATCTGGATCCTAGCCACATAATAAGGCCCTGGAAGAAATACCGTCTGTACACCAGAAAGACTGAATGTGGTCTGCATGCTCAGAAGTAAACCAAACCTAGCCAGTAGGGTGCTAGCAAGAGTGCTCTTCAATCTCCTGTGCTCATTTCACTTAGAATTTTTTCTCTAAAAGTTACATCTACCAAATTTTAGGCCAATTTTTATTAGTTTTCAAAGGATGTTAAGTGTCAAACTTAAAAACAGAGCTGCAAATTTATCTTTGGAATGGACACTGCTAATGTTAGAACAGATTAATTTATATACAGTTAATCCAGAGATGCACAAGAAAGTGACCTAGGATACTAAAATGTAGCCTAAAATGCTGACCAGATTCAGAGTGCCAAGGGTCACTCACAGTATGCACCTATAGTATTATCAGTGCAAGACACTGAAATCTATAATAGAAAAACCCAACACAGGAGCAAGAAACCAAAAACACCAAGAAAGAGAATTTTGTACTGTTACAATTACAGTACTTTGCCAATAACTTCACCACTATATCCAAACGCAATGAACACTAAAATCTGGATGTGCTATAATGCTTCTATAACAACCTGCTGCTGAGATATTTTTCAAAACTAAATGAACTGAATACAACTGCCAAATACTTTCCCAATGAGTTTTCTCCTGTCCCTAGAAAAAAGGGTAAAGTTAGTTAGTCTTTGCATATGTAGTAGTGTTTTAAGACCTGTAACATGACTAGAGCAGTATGGAAATAGCCCTCAACACAAGACATCTCTATGAAAAAGGGGAATTCAGAAGCATTAGGTAGCTTCTTAAAGTATCTGAAGATAATAGGACCCTGAAAGACATGTGACCCTCAGCAAAACCCACCCTGCTTCCCATCTGCTACTCCATTAGCAGAGCATCGGGACAACTTTCCATACCCTCCAAAGAGCTTTCTGGACTGTTCAACCACTTTGGTAGTCACCTATTTTTTAAGCCTGCAACTACCCCAAACAAGTCCTTTCTCTGTAGAGACCAGGATGGGTGACCAGTAGGATTTCATAAGGAAAATCCTGTGCATTCAGAAGGCAGGTGGTCCTCGCATCTCCCCTGTGAACTTCCAGCTCCCGCCCACCCAAGTCTTGGTCTGATGCCAGACCACACCTAATAGCAGGACTCCTGGCTCATGAATTAGATCAACATTCAGCTGAGGAGCTTTCGCCCTTCTCAGAAGCTGAAGGACCTTATTCATTTGAAAATGGCTTAAATAAAACAAAGCCCATTTCAGTATGGCAGAACTCAAAGGGTGCGACCGGACAAGCATGCGCGGCAAGTTTGCAGCACAGGGGGAAAATAAGACCCCTGGATATCCAGGGGTCTATAAAAATCCACTCCGCAATACAGCAGAGCAAAGCACGGTTCAAGACTTGCATGATCAGGGGGCAGCAGGGCAGGCCCAATGAGGAGAGGCTACGGGACCTGAACCTGTTTAGCCTCCACAAGAGAAGGTTGAGATGGGGTCTGGTGGCCGTCTAGAAAATTACTAAGGGGGACCAGTGGAGAATGGGAGAGACTCTGTTCCCCTGAGCACTACCAGGAGTATCTAGGAATAATGGCCATAAGTTGATCGAGAGTAGGTTCAAGCTGGACATCAGGAAGTACTACTTCACAGTCAAGGTGGCTAGGAGCTGGAACCAACTTCCAAGAGAAGTGGTGCTGGCTCCTACCCTGGGGGTCTTCAAAAGGAGGCTAGATAATCACCTAGTCGG
>NW_005842161.1:10566-23245 GCF_000455745.1 Alligator sinensis | reverse complement strand
CCCCCACCACTCTTCCCTGCCTATGGCAGGGGGTCAGACTTGATGATCTGCTCAAGTCCCTTCTGACCCTACCAACTATGAGACCATGTCCAGAGCCAGCAGGGAGTTGGTCCTCCAAAAGAGATGCTCTGGTTTCAGCCAGAGAGTCTCTTTGGTGCTCCTGCTGCCCCCGGCCCCCAGCACTGTCCAAGGTAAGTGTGGGTGGGAAGGGGTTCATGGGTGTGGGTGGGTGAGGGGTAGCAGGGGGATATAAGGAGGGGGGGAGGATGTCCCCGGGGCTGCAGGGGGTAAGGATCTGGCTCAGATCCCTGCGGCTTGCTAGTCCAGCTTTGAACCAGAGCGGGTCACACAGCTCTGGGACCTGCCCCGGTGAAAAGCTGAGCTAGAGAGCCACGTGGGGCTGGGCCAGGTCCTCAACCCCCCACCGGCACAGTGGGGCAGAGGCAGAAGCCAGCTCTGGGTCCCAGCCCAGCTGGGCCTGGCCTATGGTGACAGGACCTGGCGTGCAGCACCAGGTCCTACCACCTGGCCAGGCCCTTCCTATAGTGGCAGGACCAGGTCCAATGTGCAGGAACTGCGCAGAGTCGAGCCGGGTCTTGCCGGCCCTGGGGCTGCTCATGCCGCCCAGCTCCACACGGTCCCCCATGAGCTGGGCCGGGTCCTGCACTATAGGAAGGGCCCAGCTGGGTGGCAGAGCAGCACCAAGGGTGACAGGGCCCGGCATGCAGGGACCGCATGCTGCGCAGGGTCTTATTGCCCTGCCCAGCCAGGTGGCAGAGAGGCCCCAGGACCCAGCTGGGTCCGGCACGCAGTCCCCACATGCCACGTTGGGTCCTGCCACCGCGAAACCAGCCCGGCTAGGTGGCAAGAGGAGCCCCAGGGCCGGCAGGACCCAGCTGGGCTTGGTGCACAGTCCCCCCGCTGCTGCTGTGAAAGGTCAGTTAGAGGCCCTGGGTGGAAGGGCTGGGGCCTCCAGGGTGGAGCTGGGACCCTGCAGGGGGGGGCCTCCAGGGTGCCTGGGACCCTAGGCAGGGGGGTTGGGGCCTTGTGGGGAATAGGGGCTGTGGCCCTCCAGGGGCAAACTGGGACCCTGGGCAGGGGCGAGGGGACATTCCATGTGCTGGGTACTTCAGGGGGGAGCTGTGGGGGGGCATTCCATGTGCTGTGTGGGGGGCTGCAACCTGTGGGGGCCAGGAGACCTGCCCCCCTAGCAATTGCCCCACACCAACCCACATCCCTCCACACACACACCCCCATTCTCACCCCCTTCCTGTAAACACCACATCCCTCCCAATCACACACCCATCATGTGTGAAAAAAACAAAAAGTACACATCAACATATATAGGTATTTAGAATTTATTTTCATGTTGATAGAGACACTGGTAGGCTTCCAAACTGCTTTAACATTGTAAATATACCAATAAAGCATTACGCAACTGATCGCTGTCTCGCTCTCTCTATAGGTGGGTGGGTGGAGTGGTTTTTTGTTTTAACTGTGGAAGAACATGGATTTGGGGGTATTTTTAAAAATGGATTTGGGATGCTGCTGCAGCAGTCCAGCTGGCACAAGGGGTATGTCCCCAGGTACCAATTGGCTGGGCCCCAGAAGCTCCTGAGAGCAAGTAGCCCTGAGATGCTTGCCAGGGCAGCTTTTTGTAGGGATGGGGCCAGGACAGGGCAGCTTTTTATACTGCTGGGGACAGCACAGGTGCTGGTCCCAGGCTCTAGCTCCCCCTGGCTGCAGATCCAGGAGGACCCAGGCAGGGTTATTTTGCCCCAGGTGGCACAATTTGCTCCACAACAAAGTACATGACCGAGCACATGTGCTGAGGCAAAAAGCCCCGGCTCAAATCTGCACTGCTTCTATTTGAGCTGCTGCAAGCGCACATGCTTGCATGCATGGACACACCCAAAGAGAGAATACGTAAGCTGCAAGATTCTGTAATGCACTTCAAGGGTAGCCAGTGAACTCTGGGCAGAAAGGATGTCAAAGATCTACAGGCCAACTAGGCTTTCAATTTTCTCCTTCAGCTAATTTACCTCTCCGTTCAGTTGCTCTAGCACCAGTTTGCATGCTTTGCCATCATGGTCAACCTGCTTTCATAGCAGTCAAGCTCATCACTAGTACCCATACCTAAGTAACTCCTTTTTTCACGGTCTTACACAGATCAGTGCCACCAGATCTTCACAGTCTCATCCTCTGCAATCATCTAAAAGGATAAGACAGGTTTAATTATTCAGTAAGTACTGTATTTAAAAGCAGGCACCAAAATATTTAGTTTAGAAAGTCCCCTCCTTCCAATGCTTCACCTTTCCCTTCTTGCCCTCATTACATCTTTGTAACAGACTAGCACAGAAGGTGGTAGGGAGGGGGATAGAGACATGTAGAACTTCTTGCTTGCATGCTCAACATCTTCTCCTTCCCTATGCTGTCTGCCACAGCATCTCTTTCTAGCTCCCCCCTCCATTACAGGGAACTCTCAGAAAGTCCTCTTCTTTCTTAAGGGTTACATAACACATTTACCCTTCCTTAAACTAGGAAAGTACAGGACAAAAGCATTCACATAAAAGAAATTAAGGTTCCACAGCCAGGACTGCCTGTATACAGCTCACCCAGTTTGTATCAGGTACATCAGGCTTCTGCTCCTCCATAACCAATTTCCTGCTTACACTCAGGAAACCCATTCTTACTAGGCTCTTCTTCTGTCCTGACTAGCACATCCTCTGCCGTCTTCATCAAACTTCACCTGGCTTTAGTCAGGATTAAATCAGGGTATTTAGTTTCTGCTTTTCTTAGCTAATTGGTATTGCCATAACAAAAAATAAGTTTCCAGATACCAGCACACCAAGAGACTGAATTTTCATTCATTTATTTATTTATTTAGGGAAAATGAAAGTGAAAGCCAAACCAAAACAAATAAATCTATGCAGCAATATTTTCAGAGGGAGGGTCTGGGAAGAGAGAGAAACAAAATACACTTAAACTGACTTTCACTTAATCTATTTTACCACACGCATACCACTCACTCATATAACACCTTTCCTTCAGTTAAGTGAGGGGAAGGGAAGGAAACATTCCCCCAATTTATACAACCCCACAAACTCCAGACTACTATTATAAAACAATCACACTTCTCTTATAACGTAACTTTTCAGGTACAAATCTTGGAAATCTTACCAAAAATTCAAGAGCATGGACACTTCTTACCAAAATAATGATGGAGTCCCTCCATCTATCCATAGTATCTACCAATGGAGGAACCAACATCTCTGGACTACTCTTGTCCTTCTCTATCTGTATCAGCATGGATTGGTAGGAGCCTAATAAATGTGAAGTCTCCTACAACTACTGAAAGACAAAGGGATCATTCTCATCCTGTCCTTTGGATACCATGAAGAAATATATCTCTGTTAGCCTACATTTTCTTAATCTCTCGACATCCCTACGCTTCAAGGTGGTTGGGGCACTTTAATGAAAGCTTGTTCAATGAACTTTCGTTAAAGCACCCCTGCTGCCATTTTGAAATGTGGGACGCTGAATAAATGTGACACTGCAGGCACTTTAATTAGAGCACTAATTAAAGTGTTCCCATCCCCCTACCCTGGAGCACGTGTGAATACGCCCTGAGTTTCACTGCTGCTGTTTGTGGTACTGCAGCAAAGTGATGGAGTCACCTACAGACTCAGATGGATGCCACTACCTTATAGTTTACACTGTTCAAGTTTAGAAGGTATTCCTCACAGGTGTAAGGCCTAAAAACAACCTTTTAAAGCTGAGACAGTCAATTATTTTGAGAAGAGAGCCACTTACTAAGTTTTGGCAAGCCATCGAGGACCACATGACAGGCAAGCAGGTGCAAATAAATATTAATTTTCTAAAATTTTTAGGAGCCCACTGGGCCAGATAGAATGGCCTGGCGGGCTGCATTTTGTCCACCCTTGTTTTTATGCCAGATCATGAAGAAGTAGCTGATGTTCACATGGAAAAGAGGTCTTTAGCCATCCATTTTAAAGAAAGATTCCTCTCCAAAGATTTTCCTGCTTCTCCAATTCTCTTAGACTTCTCAACTCTAATGGCCATAGTCTGGGTACACTGGCTAACTTTTCAAAAGATTTCCCCAGCAGCAGATAATTTTATAGACACCAAATACAAGCACTAATTACTAATTTAGACAAGGTTCTTTGGGTAGATGTGATATCTTTTATTAGATCAACTAAATAGTTGAAAAAAATTGTTCCTTGCAAGCTTTCGGCACAAACACCCTTCTTCAGGTTTAAGGAGTCTTTTGGTGTTTGTGTGCTCTCCTGGGTACAATAGAGCCAATATGCAAAATGCAGGTCTGTGAAAATGCAAATGCCTGGCAATAAGGATCTGAGGGAATGGGAAATGGTAGGTGAGAGACAGGTGGGGAGGGGGATGGAGGAATGTAGAACTAGTGATAGGAATATAGCTGGTAAAATTCAGACTTGGTTACTGGGGTTACCAGATGGCAGGTGTTACTAATGTAGACATAAAAGACATAATGTATTTCTCCATTTGCCATTCTTAGATGATTAACAGGTCTTTCAAACATTAGAGGGCTGTTTGTGAAAGATTTCCACTGGCCTGTAAGGTGGCAAATGCTTCCTTTCTAAAAGGCAGGCAAGGTTCTTTGAGTAGATGCGATACCTTTTATTAGACCAAGCGAGTAGTTGGAAAAAAGTTCTTAGCAAGCTTTTGGACACAATCACGATTTCTAAAAGTGAAGAGTCCCAAATATGGTATCTTACACAAAATCCACATTCACCAGTGTAAGTGTCCTCAGGTCAATTCCTGTTCCCCTTCACTGGCTGTCCAGTAGCTCAACAATTTAACAGTCAGAATCAATTTTTGCATATTTGCTAGGTCAAGCTGGGTACTAAGAACTGCAAAATTCTCCAAAAGACACAGCATACCCAAGGGCACTACTTTAGGCTAAGCTAAACACTGAGACAATAGCTTTGATTCCCGGGGATCCACTGTTGTTCTAGTTGTTGATGATACTTAAGTTTCTGAAAGGGAAGATTAAGTCTATTAACCAACAATAGTTAGTGGTTAATTGCCAGCGATTACTGATACTCAGGTAGCAGTTCTTACTTGATCCCTTCAGAATGACAGGTTTGATCAAACTTGTATAAAAGATCTTCATTAAAGAGTATGAAGCAGCCAAGTGGCTGTGAAGTAATTCTTAGATCTATCAACATCTATTCTCAATAAAGTGCCTGAGGAACCCCACTGAGGCTTTTTTCTTTTCAATAATGCCAAGACCATTTTATTATCCAGCTGAGATCAGAGGTTAGCGAGAGGCAGAGTAGCTGCCCAAGTTATTTAAGGAAACACTTTTAAAGAAGTACAAAATAAGCCTTATTATTAACTATATACTTTATTTCATTTAACACCTATGGTCAGGACAAGTTTCAAATACAGATTTAGGATTGATACGCTATTAAATTAAAATCAGATTTAGCTACCCATGCAACCCCTGCTACAAATCAGCTCATACTCTCACTAAAAACACCAGCAATAAGCCTTGTGTGTTATGTAAAAAGAGATTAATGTGAAACCTTACCAGAACTTTTCTTGAAAGGGAAAAAATACCAAGTAATAAAATAATGTACGCTTCAAACAGATGTCATGAAAAAGTAATCCATGTTCAGTTTCTATATATAAAAGGTGGGTTTACTTAGAGACATCTGTCTGAATTGCAAACACTGACAGTAAGCAAGCTCTCATCCAGCACTTAATTAAAGGCCTCTACTGACTTTATATTTAAACAGTCCTGAAACAGCAGATATGAATAAACTCATCCAACCAAAATCATTTGGATTTTCTAAAGTCCACAGCTTACTCTCTCAGCAGTCTGGGATTCCTTCAGCCTATTAGGACCCAAACTGATTCACATTTTTTACCCCAAAACTCCAACAGTGTCCTTTGGTTATCATGCAATCTACAGTTGATACTAATTTTCTGAAGTTTTATAAGAGTTAACTGTTAAATAGCAGCACATTACCTTTGTGAGACATTTAGAGTCAGGCTTGTGCTCTGCTACATGAACAGACAACTTGTTAAGAGTCAGCACTGAAGATGCCGGAAGTATTTCTATACATTTGTTCCACAAAGAGCTGACTCCAATTAATGTGTTGAACTAGATGACTCAAGGTTCAGTCTTGGCTAAAGGCTTTTAAATGAGGATGACTAATGAATGAAAAATCAGGATAAACTATTCCTTATGCGCTTAAGTTACTGCACAAGTATCAGCCACTGCTTGAATTACTTGTATAGAGTTGTACTGAAGTCAGGTACAGACAGGGATAAAATTCCCCATTTACTTCATACCAGGGGGCCTGATTCAGAGATTATAAAGTTCAGTTGTACCAAATTTAAAAAGAAAACAAAAAAATCTTTCATTAAGTGTTGGAGGGAATTCTTCAGGGGGGGAGGGAGAAAAAAAACAAAACCCACATCTGAGCATTGTGAAAAGGGTTCCAATATCTCCACAAGCAAGTGTTACTCACTGCAGAGTACATAAAGTTTAAACCCATCCCCAACCCATGTCACCTGCTCCCTCCCTCCCAGCGCACCAGCAGCTGCAGTGGAAAGGGAAAGCCATCGCCTGCTACTGCCACCCACAGTTTCATATGCGCTGCATTGTCTGGCAGGGCTTGCCACCACCACCTCCTCCCCTCCACTGTAAAAGGCCTCGGGGAGCAGCTCCTAGCAGCAGCTGTGTCCAAGTGGGTCTGTGCACAGCCCCTGGCTACACATGCTGCTCCAGCCAGGAGATGGTACCCCTCCCTACCAGCACTGGGGCAGAGCATGCACTCATCCAGGGCTCTGCACCCCCACAGCCAGGACTAGGCATGTGTTATTGGTTAACCATTTAACCGATATAATTAGAAGTTACACAGACCCCTTTTTAAATGATATTTACATCCCTACTTCACATTTGGTATGTTTCTTTTGTAACCTGTTGTATTTATTGGCATTGACTACAATACCAACATATACACTAGGGGCAGAACCAGCTCGCTGTTCCCACTGGGCGAAGCCAGTGCTATAGCCCCAAAGCACCCAGCAGCCAGGGTGTCTCCCACTACTGTCCAGACCAGCTCGCTGCTTGAGCTCCAAGGGGCCCGATCCTTTTTTCTCCAGAGCTTGCCCCACTGTGCTTCTGCCAGAGGGAGCAGTGAGCCGGTCCAGGTGGCAGTGTGAGGCACTGTGGCTGCTGGGTGCTCTGAGATTGTGCTCTGCCTGATGTCCCTGGGGGGTGAGGCACCATGCCCAGTCCCGCTGCGCTCCAGCATCCCCACTCACCCACTGCATCCTAGAATACTGAAGGACTTCAATTTGGGCAAAATAACTGTGGGAAGTGGCCACACCTTAATGGAACAGGAGCAAAATTAGAAAGATTAGAGAGAATCCTGCCCTGGAGTGGCCTACCTTTAAGCCGAATAATGAGTGCTTTAAATTCCTTAAAAAGTGTTAATGTGCAGCCCATCCAGCAGTCAAGAGCTCCAAAAACTGCCTAAAATTACCAGATAACAAGGCCCAAAGTAAGCAGTATCTGCTGTAGGGGAGGGAAGGGGAGATGAAGAGGTTGTAGAGGGGGATCAGTTGCAAGGCACAGGGCAGGAAAGGGGATGCGCTGGGTTGAGCTTCCTGCAACTGATCCCTGGAACTGCGGATTGCAATTGGCCATGGGCCACAGGCTGGGCTCCCACTGGTGTAGCCTACCATCATTAAAAGCCAGCTCTTCCCCCCACACTATGTACCGACTGATGCAACCATTAACTCGTAATATTACAAGTGAATGATTATTTATAATTATTCTATTAGAGCAAAAGAATACAGAAAGTGCAAGTTAGTTTACCTGTTTATCCTTCTTTCCTCACACCGTCTCAGAAAAATAAATTCACTATTTTCCCATAAAAACCCAATTACTTTCCAGAAAACCAGTAACAGCAATCACAAGGCTACAAAACCAGCTGAAAAACAGATAAGAATTATTCAAATCATCATACAGTGCTCTAAGAAACAACCTATTGTGTTTTAGTACAATGATGTTTTTGGTTGGTTTTACTGTATTTCTTGATACAAACCCCTTTTCCCCAAAACCAGCTATTTGAAACTGGAGTAAGCCTTAAGTGCAATGAAATACGTTAACAGCAGTTTCTTCCACTTAAGCTTCTTCCAGGCAAAAGCAAAAGCAACGCTGCACATCATCTACCGACAGCAGGACAATGAGTGGACAGACACAGCTCCCTTCCTGGTACTCAGTTACTGCAAAGAAAGATTGTTTTTTTAAAAGGTAGAATTAAAAATTATGTGCATGTCTTATTCCGTGCATGTTGCATGCAAGAAAGCATGGTATTTATAATTAGAAATTACAAAACAGGCAGAAGGCCCATAAGACGCAACGGATGTTTCCAGACCTTCTCATTAAATACCCCCAGGATCCACACACACACACACACACACAGAAATTTAAATTAGTTTTTACATACAGATGTTCAGCATGGTCAGCATTGGTTTGTGTCATTTTTCTTATTTAGAAATCAGTTATTCCTACTGGACAACAAAGCTGAAAAGAATCATATGCGAGAAAGGAAAGGTATGGAAATCAGAACAGGAAAAAAGAGGTACAGCTACTCCTCGCTTAACACTGTAGTTACGTTCTTGAAAAATGTGACTTTAAGCAAAACAATGTTAAGCGAATCCAATCACGTCACAGTAGTTACCTACTAGCAGGCGGCAAGCAAACAACATTAAAACTGAACACTGCGTGACTTTAAACGAGTATAATCTCTAATAGATCAGTGATGTAATAACGAAACAGCATTAACTGGGACGACATTAAGTGAGGAGTACCTGTATTTGTACAAACGTGTGTGTAAAAAGCAGTGCTATTTTGAATTTCTGCAGAAGCTTCTTTCTGCGCTACTTTATCCCAAATTATTTTCTTCATTCTGTTCTTTGTAGACTATTACACCAATTGGCTTGCAATTTGAGCAGACTATACAATACGAAGGCATGAAACAGTATGTTTCTTTAAGAGGGACAACTTGAATGTACCAAAAACTAAGTAGAAAGAGTTTGTAAAAAGTTTTCAATCAACTTTGCGCATATGATAGCACTTTGCATAAAGTCTACTTCATTATTTTTCATTATGTAGCTACTATTTCACATGCACTTCAATTTAAGACCTCCTTTTTCAAAGGGAAAATGTGTTTTATTTACCAAGAAATATTCAAGGGTTTTTACCACAAACTGGACATTAGTAAAAACCTTCCCCAGGGGCTAACTGGTGCTGTAAGATTAATAAGAAAAATTAAAGCTATAGTACTTTCTAGTCTAAGGGATTCCAGAGTGCTTTACAAATCAGGATGATCTGTACTGAAGTAATACCTAAGAGCCCTAATCATGGACCAGGATCCCATTGTAGTAGACACCGTACAAACAATAAGATGGCCCCTGACTTCAAAACTCTTAGGTATAAGATAAGAGATAGCACAATGATAAAGAAAAGGGGAGCATGATGAGCAATCAGCCACCTCAGTATACAGATTGCCTAATGACAGTCAAGTTTTTTGTTGGCATCAAAGCAATCGAATATTTTATAGTGAAGCAAAAAAAAAAGGGCAAGATTTGAACAAGTGGCTTTGCAGATGTACGTGGGCAGCAGTTGCCATATATAAGGAACAGAGAAGAAGATACCTGATCACTTAAACAAGTGCAGCACAGAAGTCCTTTGCATCTCAGCTCTACCAATCTCTCAACAGTATCTGATGGTTGATAGGTAGGGTGGAGATAGGTCATGAGGGGCACATAGCTTATGTTTGGTGATACAGAAAGAAGTCAGTTAACAGAATGCCATGATCAATGATATAAGCAAGAAAAAAAAGATATTTGCAAGAGCATTATTAATAAACATAATGGGAAGACTGTTTTTTGGTTGAAGTCAGAAAACAGTCACCTTTGGAATGCCAGTGTCTTATGGCCACAAAGTAAAAAGTGACTGGACATCACAGTTTGCCTACTTCCAGAGAAAGACCAGAGTCAAACCTGGGGGTCCAAAGAATAGTAAACCCACTCTCAAAATCAGACCACTAAGCATTCCCCTTTGGTTTTCAGGCAACTGTAAAATGACTGCCATTTTATGAGAGAGAGGTTTTTTTAACCCCTATGTTTGGCAACTTTACCCCACAACCTCTGTAAAGAGTCTCTTCCCTACGATACACAAGTCATATTAAGATTAGTGGCAGTTTCCACTTCTACAGTAAAACAGAGCCCTCCAAGCCAACTTGCTCACCTTTCCAACTAAATTACACCCATTCTCTCTTTATGAGATATATACTATAATTCTACAAGCACAGCAACCTTTCTAGCTTACATCACAACAAGCATTTATTGAACTTCCTCTCTACCTATATAAACATCCCCATAAAATGAGACCGGCAAGTTTATTTTAGGGATCTATAATTTAGTTGAAGAATGATATTTTTCAGAACAAGATGTTCACTTTACATCTATTCATCTAAAATCACAGTACATAGTACAATTCCTTTTTGATTTGCGAACGCTGGACTACTTCTGGAGGTTCAACAAGCACTCTAGAAGGTACATAAACTATCAACATACAACAAAATGAAAAGGAAAATCATACAAGGTTCATTATATATTGAAAATGCTCATTAGCACATAATATAAATATCTAACCCAAACACATACCAATGAACATTTTCAGAGATAAATCCCCCTCTTCCCTCCCCCGCCCCACAGAGAACAGCAGTTTTAGAAACATGAGCCTGAGAGAATCAATTTCTCCAGACTAGAGGATCCTAAGTAAGGTTTTTCCCCTTAAAATAGACTCTGCTGGCCCACTGTTATAAGTGCAGACATCCTTGCAGAACCTATACTGCATACCAATCCAAGACCCTACAACAAACTCTGTACAGGTGAACCCTAGCACTGAAACAAATCTACACCAACTTCAGGCTTCACATGGGTACAAGCACACACACACACACAAAGCAGCTTGCAGGATCATGGTTTAGCAAACTAACATCTCAATGTTTAATATAACTGGAACTGGGTAGCTGAATAAATCTCAATCTGCTCTCAGTGAAGGGCTATCAAAATCGAAGATTCTTATCATGACCTATAAAATAAAAGTATTACAAACTACCATATTTTAATTAATGGAGAAATTTAGCAGTCCACATTTGATGCTTCCATATTCCAAAGTCCAAATCTTTCACCTATTACATCATTGCTGTTACTTACTTGGAAAAGCTTTAAAGACTGAGAACAAAAGTAAATATTGATTAGTCCCAAAGGCTACTTGCAGACAAGGGGGGGGGGGGGGGGGATAAGGGTGCTTTACTTTAAACTCAGC
The DNA here is from genome assembly GCF_000455745.1 of Alligator sinensis. Lineage (NCBI taxonomy): Eukaryota > Metazoa > Chordata > Crocodylia > Alligatoridae > Alligator > Alligator sinensis. Next base: position 11,829 of record NW_005842161.1, on the reverse strand, counting down.
ATGCTCCTATGCAAGCACAGCACAGGCCCAGAAGAGGCATCATGTGAGTTGGACCTGGCTCACCCAATGTTTGTATAGATCAGACACTTCTTTGGTGTTTTTTATCTAACAGCTGATTGAATCAACTATTAGATAAAAGTACCAAAAACCCGTGCTGAAGTGCCTGGTCTATACAGATGCTGCAGACCCGGATCAAGCCAACATGCTGGTGCTTCCAGTAAAGCTCCTCCTCCTTGCCCAGATCTACTCCACCCCCAACAATTCTTCATTCATTTAACTTCTTGAAACTTTGCACTTTTAGAGAGTGGTAAGGGCTTAGCTCTGTGTACACAAACTTGTAGAGAGAATAGGGCTAATGGGTAGGTAATCAGGTCTGTTATCTCTCATTTCCATATACTGCTGGTAACAAGGGTGTTACCTCTGGAGACACAAATCCAGTTTGAGAACTGAAACTAAGCAGCACAGAGGTGCTTAATGGGATCTTCTAGATTAGACTGAGCACTGAATCCTATTGGGCAGAGTAGTTATCTTTACTAATCTATAAAGGAACCTCTGGAAACCCCGTAAGATTGGGCCCCTAATATAGCCCATGGCCTGCTGTGACCTATTTATAAAACTTTTCTAAAAAGGTTACATGAATATACTGTCTCAAATGGTATATAATTAGAAGTTATAATCCCTATTCCATGATGATACCTTTACGCTTCAACATGTCTTAAAAAAAAAATCTATATAAAGATGGTTTTAATTTAAATAAGCATCTTAATACAGACTATTAAATTTAAAAAAAATGATTTAAAGATAAGCAAATCCATTTTTTTCATTTAAAGAAAGTCGTTAATTTTTATCCACCCTGACCGTACCAGAGAAACAGCAACTATATAATTAAAGACCACCAAAACAACTGTCATCCCCTAACTTCTGAGTGCTTAAATGAAAACATAAAAAAAACAACTACTCTATCATAAGAACAACATAGGTTCTTAGTTATGTAAAATAATTAACACAGGGATAAGCCCTTGGTTTCCTACACTGCTTGCTGGATCTCATGAAAAACGTAATAGTCTGAGCTGTGTATCCGTTACGTTAATTGACAAACCAATTTTCTTATAAAATGTAGCAAAACTAGCAATCCTTTTAAGAAATCAATTGAGTCTTATTTTGACGAGTCAGATTATTTGTTTTCCCTTAAGATCTGAATTCAATCCTACAAATCTCTGATCACACAGCCAAACTAAAAAATAACATATGTTGCATAGGGGG
>NW_005842161.1:4258-10556 GCF_000455745.1 Alligator sinensis | reverse complement strand
ATATTAATGCAGTAGTCTTCAAACTCACATACCGTGGTCAATCCAGAAATTTCTGCTATCCATTTTGAAAAAGGAAAACTATGAAATCTCTATTACCTGTCGCTTATTTTCTTTGGTAAGCCCTTTAATACACAGATTTCATTCTGAAGCAGAATGTTTATTTTTGTCCTTTATTTTGTCCTTTTGACTCCTAATTGGAGAGTTCACTAGAAGGTTACTATAAATAAAAGCAACATAATGTACACGGACATGGTGCTTAGAAAATGTTTATGCAAATTACAAGACCATCAGGCAACTCAGTGCAATACAACTGTTTCTTTCAAGAGATGTTGGAACCAGATCCAGAAAGAACTACAGCAAATTGACAGGGCTGTGTCAGGAAATCTACACACCATCAGCTTATAACGTGTGTGGCTCTAGCCAGCAGTTTATACTATGAAACCTGTAAGCAGAATGGATAAAAACCAGCAATTAAAAAAAAATTGGATTTTTTTATTTAAAGAGGATTTTTTTTAATTTAATATTTTTTTATTTTTTAAGATTTTTTTTCCAAAAAAATAAACCCATATAGTTTTAATTTAAGATAAGTTAAAGATCAAAGATATCATCGTGGAATAGGGATTATAACTTCTAATTCTATACACTATTTGAGACAAATATATTCATGTAACCTTTTTAGAAAAGTTTTATAAATAGGTCACAACAGGCCATGGGTAAGTCAGGCCATGAATAAATCAGTTTATGAACTTGTACTACTAGTGCTGTAAATAGTAGTAAATGTTACTCTTCTGCCTTTCCCTTTGTTTTTTTTGTGTTGCCACTTCAACAATATTAGGGGCCCAATCTTACGGGGTTCCCAGAGGCTCCTCTATAGATTAGTAAAGAATAAAGAAAACCACTTGACCCAATGGGATTCAGTGCTCAGCCTAGTTAGGAGATTCCATGAAGCAATGCATCTCTGTGATGTTTAGTTTCAGTTCTCAAGCTGTGGATTTGTGCCTCCAGAGATAACATCCTTATTAAGAGTAGTATATTGAGATAAGAGATAATAGATCTGAGTGATTACCCACCCATCAACCCTCTTGTCTCTGCAAATTTGTACACACGGAGTTAAGCCCTTACTTTCTCTAAAAGTGCAAAGTTTCAAGAAGTTAAGTAAATAAGGGATATCAGACAACAAGAATGCACTTTTTGCAGAAAACAGTGATTAAATTGAGGCTTCCTGGCCAGCAATTTAAATCAAATCCACCCTGCCTGTAAGCAGTTCATTTCACTTTTGTGATTTTGAGTCTCTCTTAGGGTAATCCAAGAATGATTTACCTTTAGAAAACTAACCCTTTTAAAGTAGTGCTAAAATAGTTTTGCAAAGCTAAAATATATGCAGCTTTTCTACCGAGACAGAGGTGTTTTCTGTATATAGAAAGTATCACTCTGTCATCTGAACCCAAACTTCCTTTTAATTTATGCAGTATTTATTACAGAATGTACTTGCGTACCACATGCACTCCTTCCCCAAGTATCAACCCTCTAAAACTGGAGGACGGAAGCAAGGAAACCGATTTTGATTTACTGGAATAGAAACATGGAAGAACAGAAGTATAGGTGCTGTGCTGTAATGGCTGCCAAAATAGCTGTTGCTTCTCTCTAGGTCAGCAAGCAGCAGGAGCAGAGTCCAGTGTTAATCTTCCCACAGCCACTGCTGCTGGTAGTAGCTTTTGGATGTGAAAAGGTTAACACAATAGCTTTTGTCTGAAGAGCCACTGAACTGGCTGAGGGCAAGTGAGCTGCTGCACGCAGCCAGCTCTCAGGCATCTGGAAAAATCTTGTTTTCTATATTCTGCTGTCCCAAAACAAGGTGCATGTCTTATCTGGGCGTACACATGGTATGTGAGAAAATGCAGTGGTAGCTATTACTCAAGATGTATGTTTATGTGAAGCTCAAAATAAATGTTTCACAACAGAAACCCTTACCTTTCCTTTATAACTTACAGTAAACCTGTTGAAGACAGGACCCAAATATTAGATATTAACCTCACTGAGAAACCATTTTGATCTAGAACAAGGGTGTTAAACATAAGAACCAGATCTGGCCCATGGGAATTCCACAAGAGCCAGAAATTTGGGGCAGGGCAAGCCGAGGTAGAGCCTGCCAGGGTCCAGAGCCCTACTGGAGATACATGTTGGCAGCCAGGAGCCAATGATGCATCTCTGAACCACCACGGCTCAACCCACCACCACTGCAGTCTGGATCTGGCCCAGTATTCTGATTGAACATGATTAACACACAAGACAGGTTATTCCAAAATCCTGACAAATTTCAAATTCCAAATGCACTCACTTATGGAAAGATACTTACAATAAGCTAGCTTTGCAGGGAACAGATGAAAAACAGAAAAAAAAAAATACTGAAAAGGCACTAGAAACAATTAAGTTAATCCTAAAGACAATGCATTAAAACAGAACAGAACATTTATTTTCCATAAGTAAATATGTTTAATACATTCCACAATAGAAAGCCAAATCAAAAAATGTATCATTTCATGGCGGGTTTTGCGATTGTTGGGGGGTTTTTTTTGCAATTTTACTGTTTACCACTAAGTCTTGCCAGTCTGGAAGATTCAAGAATTTGCTTTTCTTGTTCTGCTCTTTACGCTTTAGCATTTCTACGATGCTTACCAGCACTCACTCTCATCAACATTAATTCTCACATCCTCTCTGTGAGATTGGGACAGTGATGCTTCCCTCCCTATCTGTAGAACTGACAAAGATAAGCAACACTCCCAAGGTCACACAGTAAGTCTGTGGTATACTTAACTAAAACCCTATACTTACACCTGTGTTTCATAGCAAAATCGTTCTTCCTGATATGTTACTTGCATAATAACAGCAAATAGCTAGGAGTTTTTCAAACCCACATTAGATGTCCATAACAGTTTTTCACTTTTCAATGCAGAGTTCCTCTTACAGACAGACACACAATTTTGAACAAGCTTTCACAGAAAAGTTATAAATGGGAAAAAATTCTCCCCTCAGATTTAGACTCCCATGTCTGATAGTCAAGGCATACAAGGAGATTAGACAGCAACTCAAAACTGTATGGAATTAGAAGAATTTTTCCCCAAGATAAATTAATGGAAGGGTTTAAAACTGATGAGGAGTAAGAGCTTTTCTTCTAGATAAAACACACAGAATCTCTTCCTTCACCCCTGTACTTATGTAAAATTTCAAGGTTCAGCCACTTCTATGGCTTACAGATAAAAAGCATTTTCTTTCGACTAAAAAGCTAGGACAGACTTTTGGATATGTACAAAATGCTATTGTCTCAAAGATAAATAAGGGTTAAAAAGTAAACATAAAAGCCACATAACTAGTGTACAATTAGTCATATAAATAATATAATATTCTAATATAAATTCTTAAACTGAAAAGGCACCATTTACGGCTTATTCCTGCAAACAGTTATGGTTCATAACTTTACCTATAGCAGTGATTCTCAACCAGGATGATGGGGTAATTTGAGATGCAATGAGATACTTTTAAAGGGTGCCCCAGAAAGTGTGAGTAGATATGCAAGATGTAAAGAGATAAGCAGATACCAAGAGGCTCCAGCTTCCTGGCTGCTCTCCTGTCTCTAATGCCTGGCTCCTCTGCAAGGAAGTACACACTGTAATGAATAAGTTTTTGAAACAGGATGCTGCTGCTCAATTCAGAGAAGTTTTGGAGGGATGCCTTCAGTTTAAAAAGATTGGGAACCGCTGGCCTGTAGGAATAGTTCCACTAGGTGTGGTAGGATTTAAATCTCTGAGATGCAAAGTCATAGACTGTGCTCGTCTCATATAACTATTTATTTTTGCGTGAGAATGTGGATCGACTATTAAAAGCCTGAGTATAAACGGTTACAATTAGCATCTCAAAAGTCAAATGGTAAGGCTACAGAACACCTAACACCCAAAAAGAGAAAAAGAAATTTCAGGTTAAGAGTAATATGTTCCTAAGATTTTTTAACCATTACTATCCTATTTTGAAGGGCTAAATTTGGTACAACATACAGGAAGTTTTGGTGTAATAAAATACTGCATCATCAGATCTCATATCCTACTGGATTTCTAATTGCGTAATAATTGCATGGTTTTTTTTCCTTTCATAAGGTACAAGCATAGAGACAATTTCAAATTGAGCAGCTATTTTCAGTGCAATAACTGTAAGTATACAAAGTCTTTGGCAGGTTACAACTTAAAAAATAACTATGTTTAATAAAATAATACATTATCACAAAGAGAGCTTCTTGGGCCATTAACACAAATTTTACAAGCCCAAAGTGATTAGATTCTCAAACTGACCCAGAGCAGAGATCTAGCACAGGTCCTCTACACAGGATCACCCCAGACATGCATAATGAACAAATCTTCTGATTACAGTTTGTTTTACACTTTAAAAAAATACTATGAACATTGAAATTAAAGACCAACTGCTACATGAATGTTATATCTATAGTTAAATTAACTCTGCATTAAAAGATCTCTTTTAACTTCCTTGGGCTGCTGCTGTTTTGACTTAATTTGTTCTGTTTTCTCTTTTATTTTTTTCCTTTTTTTTTTTTTCTAATAATAATGGAAGTTAAACTTTTTTACATTTTTGCTTTATGCAGAATGTTCCCTTAGTGAATATGCTGCCTAAGACTAAAAGTTAGAATCTGCAATTACACTAGCACAGACAAAATGACAAGAGCCATTCAGCATGATTCAGGATATATCACTAGGTAATGATCCCTTTCTGAAGGCAGGAAAAACTACCTGTACAATTATGGGAGGAAAGGAAAGGGTATTTACATTTCCCAGCAAAGGTTACAGCAGCAGCTAGAGACAGGATCCAGATGACAGACCACTGATCTACTGTGAAATGGCAACTCTTGTATTCCTCAATCTTGATAGACGGTCTACAGAACTAGGTCTTAAAGGAGACTTGTGAAGAAAAGGCAACTACCTAGAAAGAGATCTTATATCTAAATAAAGTAGTAGTATACTATCAAAGGAACAGAAGAACGGAAAGAAGTAACTGTAGCCTGAGGCAAGAAGTGGATAGTGCTGCCTGCCTTACTCGAAAGAAGTTGGAGCTTAATACCCTAGAGACATTTTTCAGAAGCAGTTCATGCATGTGAAACATGACCCCATAAGGATGCCAATATCATCAGCGAGAGCATCCAAGTACTAATCACCAGCAAAAAGGGTGCGGACCAGTTTACCTTATGCACCCACTATTCACGTTGTCATGTTCAGCTGTAGCTTGTATCTAAACTTTTTAAATGACTTCACCCGCCTTCCTACTTTCTCTATAGCTGCAAACTGATGCCAACCCTCTGCGCACAACAGAATGGAAGCCGGACACCTAAGAAAAAGCCACACTCCCTGCTTCCAATCGCCTGCAAATCTGCAAAAAGAGATAAACCATGGGCCAATGTGCTTTCCTGGCCTGGCAGCCATATCCCCTCAACAGGGAGTCCGAAGTGGAAGGCTGGCTGCCTGCTTGCAAGAGTGAACTGCTTTGCTGACCTGTTAACATGTCCAATATCATAGAAAGTGAGGATTGGAAGGGACCTCAGAAGGCATCTAGTGCAACTACCTGCTCACAGCAGGAACATCCCCAACTAGACTACATCTATACAGATATATACACATATATACACAGTGGAAAATATACACACACACAATATACACACAACTCTTGTATTCCTCAATCTTGGTAGCTGGTCAACAGAACTAATTCTTAAAAGAGACTAGTGAGGAAAAGGTAACTCCCTACAAAGAGACCTTATATCTAAATAAAGTAATGGTATCCTATCAAAGGTACAAAAGAATGGAAATAAGTAAATGTGGTCTGAGCAAGAGATAGAAAGTGTTGTCTGCCTTACTCAAAAGTGTATGTACATACATGCACACACAAGAATATCTATCTATATCTAGATATAAACATTTCTCAAAACTGACCCAGAACAGAGATCTAGCAGAACCTCTCTACTCGGGATCACCCCAGACATGCATAATGAACGGACAAATCTGATTACAATTTACAATATATGCAGACACCCACAACACACATGCACACGCACAGATGCAATATATCTGCACTATATACACAGACACTATAAATAGAGATATCTATCATTCTACCTAGCTTTCTATGTGGGTATGTATACACAGGCACAGACTACACGCCCGACCCGCAAAAGCCAGACGAGAAAGGCCGGGAGTTGGTAGTTGCCAGCCGCACCACCCAGCCCGGCCGACACCCACCCGCAGGC
>NW_005842161.1:1821-3101 GCF_000455745.1 Alligator sinensis | reverse complement strand
TGGCGCTGGGGCCGGGCCCGGGACAGCCGCGGCGGCCGCGCCTCAGGTCTCCGCTGCTTCCTGCGTCCGCCCGCGTCCTCCGCCGGTTACATGGCGCTTTGGCCCTGCTTGGTTTCTAGCCTGTGCTCGCTGTTGTTTTGCAGGGCGGGATGAAGGCCTTGTTCTGGCAGCGCGGGGCGTCCGGCGGGGCCGCCGCCGCCTTCGTCTTCCGGGAGAGGGTGCGTCCGCCGGGGGAAGCCGGAGAAAGAAGAGCTGTTGGATCATTTGGGTGGAAGAAAGGGCTGAATGAAGTACTTGTCGGGGGAGGTTTCCTTCTGTGGTAGTATGAGAGGGGCGCTGTAGTGGGGCAGTCCAGAAAGGATTTCTTTTATTGGGCCACCTACGCAGTTGTGGAAAGGTTGTCTCGGGGCATTTTTCCTGGACCGAATACGTAGCTGGTATCAAGCATTTCTTGAGGCAGTAGTTTTATTGGACCAACTGTGAAACTGATCCAAAGGATTTCGTGGGACAAAAGGTTTTCTTGGACCAGCTGCGTAGTTGGAATAAAAGATATAAGGCAATAGCTTTTCTTGGACAACTGCATAGTTGGAATAAGAGATTTCTTAGGGCTATCACTTTTGGTTGGTCCAGTCAAAGCGAATCGCCCTAAGGCATCCTTCCCTTTATACATGGGGTTGGTCAGATCAGTAGTGGGATGCCGCACATAGCTTTGCTGCCCATGTTTTTTTTAAGGATGTTGACAAATGTATTTTAGTGGCAGTAGCAAACTTAAATGCCTTTGTGGATCCAAGCCCATGTTCCTGTACAGATCAAGTGTTGAGTATTGTTTAGGGTTGCACTGATAGATTTTCTTGGCCAATGCCAATAGCCGATTATTAATCAACCATATCAACCGATGCCGATCCAATAACCCATGTACCAGTGGCAACATGTAGCAGGTGCACGTGCACCCCCTGAGAGTGCCAGCCACACTCGCTGCTTAGGGGATATGCAGGGGGTCAGCCGGGAGCTCTGGTGCCCCCCCTGTGAGCGCCAGCCGATTGCTGTTTTCTTGGCCAATGCCAATAGCCGATTATTAATCAACCATATCAACCGATGCCGATCCAATAACCCATGTACCAGTGGCAACATGTAGCAGGTGCACGTGCACCCCCTGAGAGTGCCAGCCACACTCGCTGCTTAGGGGATATGCAGGGGGTCAGCCGGGAGCTCTGGTGCCCCCCCTGTGAGCGCCAGCCGATTGCTGCAGCCACAGCCACTCCCGGAAGCAGCTGCAGCGG
>NW_005842161.1:0-1718 GCF_000455745.1 Alligator sinensis | reverse complement strand
GCCGCAATAGGCCGTTGCAGGATTTGGATGTGGGAGGTCCCCCCGGGCAGTGAGATTGGCCATGGAGGGAGCCCCCCCCCTTCCCCCTTGGTTGGCAGGACTGGGCACGTGCTGCCCCTGACTAAGGCAGCACCAGTTGCCCATGCCATGTACTGACATACATTTTTTTTGGCAAGATCCAGCAGCTTCCTGTGTCACATGTATCAGTATCCCGGTGCTTAAAAATGGCGGCAGGGGTACTTGAACTGAAGCTCGTAGAATAAGCTTTAGTTCAAGCGTTGCTGACACCATTTTTAAGCAGAGGCCCTTTTAAGCAGAGCAGAGCCTAGTGGGGCAAGGGCAGATATGGGCTACCTGCTTGGGGCTCTCTGCTCTGTTGCCTTTGCCCTGAGAGCCCCACACCAGCCATGTGCTCCCTGCCTGCCCAGTAGTGGGGGGACAACTTGCTGCCCCCACTGCTGCTAGGTGGGCAGGAGGCTCATAGCTGGTGCGGGGCTCCTAAGGGAAAGGCAGCAGAGCGGAGAGCCCCAAGCCCACAGTGGGCAGTCTGCATCCACTCCACGTACAAATCTGGGGGGGGTCACATGTCCCCCCCATGCCTCCCCAGGGGACACGTAGGGGGTGCATGTGTATCCCCTAAGATTGGCGGTGCACCCCCTGCAATTGGCTGCCGCTGCTGGTGGTGCCTGAGGACGGTCGCTGCTTGCCACCCCCCACTGCCAGCAGTTGCCATGCCCTTCCCAGCTTCCGGGGACAATCATCATTCATGATATCAGAGATAGGCAAAATATGGCCTACAGGCCAGTTGGAACCTGCCAGGTGACTGGATCTGGCCCATGGCCACCCTCACATGGGGCCATGCCGCACTGGGCTCCCACCAGTGCCAGTGACCCAGCCCTAGCCAGAGTGTAGAGCTGCTGTGCTGCCCCTGGGCACTCCACATGGGGCCAAGCCCTGCCTACTCTCGCTGAAGCAGCCTGCACCATGCTTCTGTCAGCGCCCACGGCCCAGCCAGGCCCTCTTCTGTTCCTGCTGCCTCCAGCAGCAGCTCCTACCCCTGCCACTTCCAGCAGGGCTGTTCTGAGTGCAGCTGGAGCCAGGTGCTGCTCTGCTCCCCATGCCTCCAGTGCCGGCTACTGATCCTGATCTTGCTCCTGCTATACCGCACTGCTCTGGGTGAGCAGCTTCAGCCAAGCATCTTCCCCAGTGCATAGGGCTCCAGTGCCTGGCCACCCTCCATCAGAAGGCAGCAGGGAGCTGGAGCGAGAGCCCCACATGCTGGTGCAGGAGCCTCCCGGCTGACACTTCCCACTTGTCCAGTGGCCCAGCAGGGGCAAGATCAGGAGCTGCTGCTGGAGGAAGCAGGATCAGAGCAGCACTCAGCCAGCTGCACTGGGAACAGCCCCACTGGAAGCTGTACACGTTGAGTGGAGCCTGGACCAGTAGGGCTGTTCTGTTCCCTTTGCTGCCAGCTGCAGATCCTCCTCCTGCTCCTGCCCACTCTAGCTGGGTGGCTCCTGCCACAGTGAATGGGGCTCTGGCTCCAGCTTCCAGCTGCCTTCCACCTGCTCTGCCCTCCTGGCACAATGGGCAGCCACCTGCAGGCTGGCGCAGTGGGTGAAAGGTGGAAGTTGGAGACAGGAGCTGCCCAGCTGAAGCTCCCCCTGACCCCCACCCACCTGGCACAGCACGGCAGGGGCAGGGGCAGGGGCAGGGGC
>NW_005842160.1:2158204-2170203 GCF_000455745.1 Alligator sinensis | reverse complement strand
GCCCAAAATAATTGCCCGCCCCTGCTGTAAAGCCTGGTTCTAGCTGTGTGTATACAAAGCTGCATATAGCGTTGCCATAAAACCAGAAAAAAGTTCTTACCTATGTAAGTTATTTATCTTCGTTTGTTTCTTGAATTCTGTACTTATGCTTGCTATGCACACTTAACAATGTGCCAATATGTTAATAGCTTCTAAAATACAAATAAGGTCTATATGAATAATGCATAAGATATAAAATAAATCATTATTTTATACTTGCAAAAAAGTCTAAAAAGAAAAAAAAATGACCTAGATTAGGGGTCAGCAACATACAGGTATGTTTGTAGCATTTTGATGGTGGGGGGACTTTGCCTGCACCCACATTTGGGTGTTGGGGCTGATTGGCTGGAAGCTGTGCCTGTGCTGGGTTCTTTTGGCCTATGGCTCTGAAAAGTTGCTGAATGCTAACCCATAGAAGCAGCTGCTAGTAAAGATGAATCAGTTGGTCTCTGTTGCTCTTTCAGTGTCTTTTTAATATATGGGGTTCTTCAGGTATCAGGCCACTGGTTGCTCCTACAGAGAAGTTTTGCTTCACTCTTTGAACAAAGAAGAGTTAGTCCCTGCTGAAACAGGAATTTGGCAGACTGATTATACCACTTAACTGAATGCTGGACTACGAGATGACACAGCATCTTATAGTTAAAATATACGTATTCTTACTGTGTATTAAGTTTCTTTTGTCTTTTTGTTTCTTAGGGATTATAAAATACTATATCACAGAGATGATTATTCAGCCATCAGAGAAAAGATTTGTCATGATACCACGGTATTAAATTTTAATTATGCACTCAGTCTTATTACTTGAAGAATACTGTCAACTGATAAAAATGTAACTTGAATAGTAATTTTATTATATTTTATTAATAAATATTATGCTGATAAAATATTTGCACAGTTATAATCACAAACTCAGGAAATAGTAAAGCAATATTAATTCACTGATATTGGGCCAGAGGTGGACAACCAATTTGATCAAGGACTTTGAAAGCAAGTCATATGAGGAGATGCTGAAGGAGCTAGGCATGTTCAGATTGCAGAAAAGGTACTTAAGAGGGGACATGATGGCAATCCTCAAATACTTGAAGGGCTGCCATAAAAAAGAGGAAAAGCACCTTTTCTCTCTTGCTGCAGAGAAGAGGACACAGACCAATGGCTTGAAGTTGCAGCAAATAAGTTTAAATTGCATATCTGGAAAAAAATCTTTATTGTTGCAATAATGAGACAGTGGAATAGACTGCCGAGAGAAGTTGTGCACTCTCCATCACTGGAGGTGTTCAAGAAGAGATTGGACAGCCCCTGGTTGGAGATGATCTAGGCATAGCTATGCTTATGTTCTGTTATGCTTCTGGGCTTTGCTAATTTCCTCTGCCCCTGCCTCTGCTGCTATATGTGTTGGAATGGTTTTCAAGTCTACTTCAGAGGCATTGGGTATTGGCTACAGCCAAGCTAGTGGAGGGTCTTGCCCCTCCACTCAGGGTTAGACAGCGTGCCAGATTTGGGGGCAGATCGATATGAACCATGTTGATTTTTGCCTTCCTCTATAGCAGGGGGCATGCCTTCTACCTGGGATCTGTTGAGCATTTAGGCCCTGTGTAGATGAAATGAGAGGCGTGTATGCACGACACTTTAAAGCAGGCTAAATGCTTTTGCACCGCTTTAATGGTGTTGGTGTTTTCACGCCTCGGCAGCATATTGCGCATTAATTCCAGCCACTGTAGGAAGTTTGGCGGCGTAATTCACCGTAAATGACTTGGGGCACAGCAAACCAAAACTCCTTGGAGGAGTTTTGGTTTGCTGCCTCTACAGCTGCGTAGCGAAGCACCAGGCTCCATGATTTGCTAAGTAGACTGAGTGATTTCAAATAGGACTCCTTAGTGTTAAAAACATTATGATCTTTTGTAGTCTTTCTGAGTTCTTTGCAACACAGAAATTGCTTTGTTATTTTTCTATAGTCAAGAAAAAAGTTAAAGCTGAGTTGGCATTTTCTGAGGGGTTCACTGAATCTAAAAAGGTTGAGAACCACTGATATGCCCTTCTACTGTTTTGCTTTTATATAAAAGTAATCTTGCAGGGTAATGTGTATTGCCAGGGCTATAGGTCTTTCCTTGCAACAGTAGGTATTAGATTGTGTTAAATGCAAAATATTAGATTAGTGAACCATGGACCTGTTCAAGCATGACAATTCTTGCTAAGCAAGAAAGGGAAAATACTTCATCTCTTTGGGGGAAGGTTGTGGATTCAGCATTTTTCTCTTCATAGAGTCAATATGGGTATAGTGATCACAAGTAAAATTGACACTAAGGAAAATTCAGACATCAGATATTTAAGGTTTAGCTTCACTTACTGGGCATTAGCTTATTTTGCAAATCATTGTTATTATAAAAACAAATTATAAAGATTGCTTTATTCTAAAACAGGTCTCAGTTTGTACAGAGCATTATAGCTCAGTGTCTTGTGGAACTGTCCTCTTCTAGAAGCACATTTAGGTTCAGCATACAAGGGCGTGATGGAAAGGTCTACATCTTGGTAAGACATTTTTAATTTTATAGAAAAGTGTTTCATGTGTTTGTATTCATCATGTTTATTTATTGTTTATATTATCCTTTTTATGTGACTAAAGTTAATCAGATAATTCAGAGGATTTTTCAGATTATGCTTTTATGCATCTCACCCAATGCTGTTTTTGTTTGATTTTGAGCTTGCTACAGTGCAATGTCTTAAATCTTTTTACTCAAAATAAAAACAAAACAAAACCTCATAAGAATGTCAAGTAGTCTAAAGCACCAAATAAACCATGTGTTATCTTTGACTGTACAAGCTTGAGGGCATTGAAAATATTCCTTAGTACCAGATTTACCAATCTGGTAGATTTAGGTACACTTCTCTTCCTGGAAATGTCAAAAGTAGCTTAGATTTTTTTCTGCAGTTTCTGGGACATGGCTACTTATCCTCCTTCCAGGTAATCTTGTCTTTTGCAGAAAGACAGATGTTCAGTGCCCCACCTTACTAGTATTGTTTTTTTTTTTTAAACTTGATTTAAACCATCAGCAAACATTTTTTTCCTTCTCTATTTCCCCTAGAGAGGACCAATAACTCTGTGCTGTACCACCCTCGGGGTCCTGCCACAGAGCCAATTCCCCAACCAGCAGGTTGTGGTGAGGTCAAGGCCGTAGTTAGCTAGTTTTGCCAAGAGGTGATCATGGGATACCAGATCAAAGGCCTTTTTGAAGTCAAGATATACAACATCAATCTCTTTCCCCTTGTCCAGGTGATAGGTCACCTGGTCGTAAAAGGAAATGACATTGGTCAAGCAAGACCTACCTGCAACAAACCCGTGCTGGGTATCCCTCAGAATATTGCTGTCAGCTAGCCTGTATAGGATGATCTCTTTGATAATTTTTTCCAAGACCTTCCCCAGGATAGAGGTCATACTGATGGGTCTGTAGTTTGCTGGATCCACTTTCTTCCCTTTTTTGAAGATGGGCACCACATTGGCCTTCTTCCAATTGTCAGGCACTTCACCAGAACACCAGGAGTTCTCAAAGATCCATGCCAGGGGCTGAGCTATGATGTCTGCCAGCTCTTTGAGTACCCTTGGGTGTAAACCATCAGGGCTGGCTGACTTGAAGGTATCCAGCCTGTCAAGGTGTTCCTTCACAGGGGCAGCTTTGATGGATGGTAAGGAATCTCCCTCACCCGGGCCTCCCTGTCCTGCAATGGGCAGGGTTGTCCCATGGCACTGGTGAAAAACTGATGCAAAGTACCCATTTAGCAAGTTTGCTTTTTCCTGGGCATCTGTTGTCAGTTGTCCCATCTGGTTTAGCAGGGGTCCAATGTTGCCCTTGCTTTTCCTCCGGCTCCCCACATATCTAAAAAAGGACTTTTTATTGTCCTTGATATTTGGAGCTAGCTGGAGTTCCATCACAGCCTTGGCTTTCCTGGTTTACTCTCTGCAGGTCCAGACCAGAGCAGAGTATTCCTCCTTGGTGGTGGTTCCAGTCCTCCATCCTTTGTAGGTCTTCCTTTTAAGACGCATGAGGTCTGCTAGTTCCCTGGAGAGCCAAGGGGGCTGCTGTGCCCTTTTGCTGCCTTTCCTCTGAGACGGGATAGACTTTGCTTGCGCATCCAGGATTTCTCCCTTGAGGAACAACCGCTCATCCTGAACTCCCCTCCCCTTTGGGTTGTGGCCCTTTAGGGCCTCACTGACAAGCCTCCTGAGCTTGTCAAAGTCAGCTTTCCTGAAGTCGAGAACTTCTGTATTGCTGACTAAGTTGCCAGCTTTATGACGGATGGTGAAGGTGATCAGCTTGTGGTCACTGTCACCCAGCTTCCCTTCAATCATTAGGTCGCTGATTAGGTCATCCCCGGTTTCTAGTACCAGGCTGAGCAGCGCTTTACCTCTCATTGGCCCATAGACTTCCTGCGTCAGATAGAGGTCATCCATGAACGAGAGAAAGCTTTGCGCCCACTTGGATTTGGCTGAGTGCTCCTCCCACGAGATGTCTGGGTAGTTAAAGTCTCCCATGTCAACCATACATTGGGAGCGCGCGGCCTCAGCCAATTCCGTGGCAAACTTCTGGTCGAGGTCTTGATCCTGGGTAGGAGGTATGTAGTAGACTCCCACCATAGTATCCCCAGTGCCGTGTTCTCCATGGATTTTAACCCAAAGGGTCTCAAGTCCACCGTGGGTGCCAATGTTGGCTTGCAGGGATGTGTAGCTTTGCTTGACATAGAGAGCTACGCCCCCATCCCTTTAGTCCACTCGATCCCTCCTGTACAGGGTATAGCCGTCTATACCTGTGGCCCAGTCATGGGTGGAGTCCCACCTAGTTCCTCCTGTTTGTTCCCCAAGCTCCTGGCACTTGTGTATAGGCATGCAAGTGTCCCCTTGGGGGGCCCTTGCCTTGCCTACAGTTTGTTCCAGGGCTGGGGCAGGGGTGGGCTCCCTTAAGTGCCTTGGTCTGCTGGCTTTGCAAGGGTTGCTCAGTGGGCCAGCAGTGGCAGTAGTCCACCCATCCCCCGGCGAGCTTAGTTTAAAGCCCGGTGGAGCAGGTCAGCCAATCTGGCTGAGAAGAGCCTCCTCACCAGCGGACAGAGGTGGAGGCCGTCCCTTCCCAGCAGCTCACTGCCTCTCTCACCAAAGAGCGGGCTGTGGTCATGGAAGCCAAAGCCTTCCTGATGACACCAGTGCCGCAGTCTTTGGTTAACTACCTGGATCCTCCTCTCCCTCTGTAGCTTGTAGCCTGAGACTGGGAGGATTGAAGAAAACTCCGCCTGTGCCCCCGGACCCTTTAGACCTGCTCCCAAATTCCTGTAGTGCCTCATGACCCGGCTGGGAGCGCTCTGAGCAGTGTCATTGGTGCCCACATGGATGAGGAGCATGGGATAGTGTTCAGTGGGCTGGAGGAGCTTAGGGATCTTCTCCGCAATGTCCCGAATACGGGCTCCTGGGAAGTAGCAAACTTCCCGGGCTAAGGGGTCAGGACAGCAGACTCCCTCAGTCCCCCTCAGGATGGAGTCTCCCACAACAAACACTTTGCTTTTTGTCTTGGGGAGAGCGGGGGCCGTAGCTATAGTAGAGCCTGAGTTGCCTGCGGGAGCTGGCAACTCAACAGGCTCTGCTGGGGCTGCAAGAGGTTCATACCTGCTGCAAAGCTCCAGCGGGGCAGGGGCCTTGGGGCCCTTGACCACCTTGGTCCATCCCCTGGGCTGGACAGAATGGGAGGTTCCTGAGTCCTCTCTTGTCCTGGAGGGAGACTGTGGTCTACCCTCTGCCTCCCGGGGGAGAAGGGCCTGGCAGTAGGAGTCAATCTCCTGCTCATAGTCCCTAATGGCATGCAATCTCTGGACTGCGGCCTGGAGCTCCTCCAGCTGGTGCGGCAGAGACCCCAGTAGGGAGCAGACCCCACAAGGGGAGGTGGCCATGCTCCCGGGCCTCAGAGCCTGAAAAAGTGACAGGCAGCCCCCCGCAGCCGAGAGCCAGAGGCTCTGTCTGCGTGGAGCCTGGAACCATGGGCTCTGTCTGGGTGGAGACCTCTGAGGCGCCAGAGGGGGGCCGCAGGCCCCGAGGGGACCCTCGGGGTGTGGCGTGTGCCCATCTGTGTCATGCCACTGGTGGGGTGGCTATGGCTGGGACTGTCTACTCTGGGGGGCTCACAGGCAGGGCCTTGGGCCCTCCCTCACACCCTCCTGTGCAAACTCCTGCGCTAACTCACGCGCCAGACCCAGGAGCGCGCCTGTTTGCATGGCCTATTCACGAGGCTCCAGTTGCGCAGCTCCCTGGGGGGCTGGGCGAAGTAGGAGCTGGCGGGGGGCGTGGGGGTGTGACCCTCTTCGGCCCTCTTAACCCGCTCCCAGCTGACTAGGTCCCTCCCTCCATGGGCCCTTGCTTACCTGTGGGCAGGCCGGGGCTTGTCGGGGTCCTGCGGTCTCTGCTAGGGTCCCTGGGCTCACGGGGCACAGCAGGCTTACACCCGTGCGTCTCGCACCGGAGCCGGGACACTAATGAGGCTTCTGCCGTTGCCGGCCCTTTTTAAACTGCACACGTGCAGAAGGGCCGGCCAGTGCCCCGCTGTTTTTGGCGAGCTAAGGGGGGAAGGAACAGGTGGGTACCTCCCCCCTAACCTGGCTTGCACGCCTGCAGCTGGGTCATGCGGCTCCCTGTGGGGCTGGGCCAAGTAGGAGCCGGGGGGGGGGGCGTGACCCTCCTCGGCCCTTTTAGCCTGCTCCCAGCTGACTAGGTCCCTCCATGGGCCCCTACTTACCTGCGGACAGGCCGGGGCTCGTTGGGGGTCCTGGGGTCTCTGCTGGGGTCCCTAGGCTTATGGGGGTACAGTGGCCTTAAACCCACATGTCTCACACCAGAGCCAGGACACTGATAGATTAGATAGTTAAGTAAATATGGTACCTTGATATCTAAGTGCATAATATATGTGAAGAGAGTTGCATTAATTTCTCCTAGACCAGCAACAGTGGAAGAAATAAAATAACTAATGCTGGAAAAAAATGAAATGTTGACAAGTAAATAGTGCAGGTCTAAAATATGCAAAAATTCCTTACAGTTAATAGCATCTTTTCTGCTAGGTCCTCATCCTGTTGATTATATCTTGCATGCTCAAAGATCAATATAAACCTGTTGGTTGGGATTGCTGTAAGATGAGATGTACCTTGACCAAGTGATAGAATTGTGTAGACAGGATCTACAAACTGTCAGTTTGTAATAGAATCACGTATCAAATTAATCCAACTGTTGAATTAAATGGATTAGTTATTTCTAAAAGTTATTTGCAAAAGTGAAAGGAATAGGCTGAAGTTGACTGCATATCCTAGAGCTGCTATTCACTTTCTGAACAGATTCTTGGAAAAGAATCTTTTTGACAGATAATCCTTTTGCAAGTAAAATACTTGAATTAGTGAGAGCTAGGCTCAGTACAATTAATTTGTATATAAAATATGTCTCATCTTTTCTTATCTCCTCCGGAGACAGCTCTGACTGTAAGTCATTCCTCCTTTGCAGCCATGCTACAGTACTTTCTGAGCCTCTGACAAATTGTGACAATTGTACTCAGCTGTATTGAATAGTAAGTGCTATTCAGAATGAACAAATCACCAAACAATATTTGTTGTCATAATCTGAGGTTACCCAGGTTTTCAGAAGCAAAAGACTACTCCTTAATTCAGTAATTCTCAGCCAGGATGCTGTAAGATCCTTTTAAGGGTGCCATTGGGTTCTATGCAACATTACCACTGTTAGGTGTGCCAACATCTACATGTGACTCACAAGATATACTCTGAGATTTCAGATAAGAATCCATTCTAAAAAGTTCTGACCTGTTGTGATCTTTTTGAGTTTCTTGCAACAAAAGAATTACTGTATCTTTTCATAGTTAAGAAACAGATGAAAGCTAAGAGCTGGCATTTTCCTAGCAGTGCCTTAAATCTAAGGAGCAGTGCCTTGATTCTAAAAAGTTTGAGAATGACTGACTACCTCAACTAAATGCACCATCAAACTCATGGTTTTCTATAGAAGAAATGTTGTTTAACAATCAAAAGATCATCAAGACCATCAAGGTGAATATTAAATCATGTACAAAAAGAATCCTATTAAAATTAGTTGTCAATTCAAACAGCAATTTAAGTCTTTGAGGAAAAACAATTGAAAATCCTTAAAGGACAGTGCAAAGTAATATGTTTAATGAGTAACATACAAAGAAAACAGAAATAATATCTTTAAAAAGAGGAAAAAATCTATTAGGAAAACTTATGAAAATTAATTGTCTTTTGGTAACTGAAGTCATCCTACTGCCATGGCCAGCAAATAAAAAAAAAAAAAGGGAGAGAGACCTGAATGGTTTTGTATAGCTTCCAGTACAAAAGAACCTTTATCCTGATAAGGACCTGGGATTAAATGAAATATGAGGATCATGAATAATATAGTGCAAAAATCAGATTTCTCAAAACTCTTCATTAATAGAGACTGTCAGCATTTTTGTGCCAAGTTAGTGTTAGAGAACACTGATTCCCATTATCAGCCATGAATTAGTATTATTAATCCAAATTAAGTTTGGCTAGAGACCATGTTACTCTTTGTAATTGGGCCCCTATTAGCTTTAATAAACAGTGATTGATGGCCATTCTTTCTGTGCCTCAGCTTCATCCAGTCTAAGCTACCATTATATCTTTCTCTGTTCCAAAACTCCCATTGCTTGCTTCTTCTGATAGGCAGTCTCTCACTTCCATTCATTTCCTCAAGATCTGAGTATTCAACACGTGTACGCGATACATCACTGAAAAGTAAAAAGAACAATCAACTATTTGTTACTGGAACAGAAGATTTGGGAGTGTTTCCTTTTTTTTCTAGCAACGATCATTCTTGAGGTTCTATCACAAAGAAACATAGGTACACAATTACAATACTCTTAATACCAGTAATAAATCCTCCAGCATTTAGTTAAAAAAAACTCCAAAATCTGTTTGATCTTCACTGGAAACTTGTCTACACTGAAAAAAATTAACATAAGCTATATTAGTTTGCATCCATTAACAGTTTGTTAAAAACTAGTTTTATCACATGCTAGTAAAAAACAAAGCAATATAAATATATGGTCTTAATGTCATCTCCTCATAACGTATCACACCAAAGGCTGGAGTAACAGAACAAGTCTGAACTGATGTTGTATTCTGTAATTAAAATATTTCTTTATCTTCAGATGTGGCTTTTAAATGTTGACACGTTATTGGTGGAGTCTCTGGGAAATTCAGCTCCTAGCAATGTTTTTACATTGTTTGAAGATAGTTTGAGGTCTCATGCCAAATCATCAGGCAATTGGAATGCTGTCAAAGTTCTTTACCATCCCTGCATTAAAAACAGGAATAAGGAGTAAGTATCTTCTCTTTGTATTTTAAGTTATATTCCTTTGGGCCCTGCAGGCAAATTTTAAATCCAATGGAGTGAATTTTCACAGCATAGTGTTTTTCAGTAATTTGTCTCTCTGAAAGCCAGTTAGAACCTGGGAGCTAAGCTGCTGCCCAACTTATTGAAAAGTTAAGGTCCAGAGTTACATTACCCTTACAGCTATAATAGCTAAGTTACATTAAGGTTACAAAATGTTTTAATGCTTTTGGATATAACACTTTCCCTTTTCTTTTTAATTTTTTTTATTGAATCCAACCCATCAAATGAGATTCAACATCCAAAGATGCACTCAATCCCTCAAAACATACACACGGTCACACACATCCCCTATCAACACTACACACACACACACACACACACACACACACACACACACACACACACTAACGCATAAGAGGTGTTTTAGTTCAAAAGCGCACTGCCGCCATTTTCTGCGTGCTGACATGCATTTTGCCACTTATACACCTGCACGCAAAGCAGCACAGTATGTCAGCTCGCATGCAGAGCAGACTTGATTAACTGAGTCTGCTTCAACCCACTAGATCTCTGGTGCATCACGGGATGAAAAGGTATGTGTATAAATGCCCCTAGAGTCTAGACATATGTGTCACACCACTTTAGATTGATTTAAACTTCCTGGACCATTTCAAAAGCACATTGGGAAAATCAAATGCTATTTTGAAACAGTCCTCAGTGTCATGTGTCTGGTCCTCCAGGCATCCCAAACCCTTCCAGGGTAATGGGGCTGCTTTGGGATGCAACCAAAACTCTACTTTCCAAAGACTAATTACCTACAGAGAGAGCAGTCTGCATGGGCGGGAAAGCAGAAAGTCTCTGTCAGTTTCACTTCCCTTTTAGGAACCCTGAGTAGGGGTCCAGGCTTAATTTAGTTTGGGGGGGGGATTGCCAGGTTCTATGGAGATGGAGGAGACGGGCTTTGTGGCCCCCTATAACAGTAAACACCTTTCAGTTGTTGATTGATGTGGAGGGAAACAACCATTGCACAATGGGCACTTAATGGAACAGAATGGCTGTCATTTCCATGCTCAGTGTGAAGTGAATTAGCTCATTAACTGTTAATTATTTCTTCTCTTCTGTGCTGCATTCATGCAGCTAGTCCTGCCTTGCAGGTTCCACCCTGCACACACATCTCTATGCAATTGCTGACAATACAAAGATAAATGGATTACTATGGAAAATCCTCTTAAACCTGCATCATGAGGCAGAGATTGTGGGAAGGCCCCAAGCAGCCAGCCTCTGAAATGAAGGGACCCCTAACCACCCACTTCCACCTCCCTTCCCCCCCGCTCCCCACAACTCACCTGGTCATCCTCTGCCCAGATTCCATCACACAGAGTTTGATAGTGTGCAAGCAAGTACAGGCCTGGGCGGTGCAGGTGAGGCATGCAGGGAAACTGCAGCTGAGCAATGGGGTGGGTAAAGAGTGGTGGTGGCAGGCATCCCAGAAGCAGGGATCAAACAGTTGGCAAGCCCTTCGATCCCTACCCCACCCCAAATGAGCAAGGAACCCCACCGCCTAGGAACTGTAGCAGAGAGGTGAAATTTCAAGGTGGCTTTCCAAGGCATGGGTTGGAAAAGCAGGAGAGTTTTAGCAGAGGTGCAGGGGAATAGAGCACCTAGCTTTCAGGATCCACAAGCAGGGGGATATATAACACTTGGCAACCTCTCCATTCATACCCCCTTCCCCAATCTGGATCTTCCTCCTTGTGACCCTGTTGGGGAAAGGAGTGTGATGACCCACATGTCTACCTGTGTCACCTCACTACATGAAGTGTCCTTTGCTTATATTTTCTTCCTGCGGTTTAAAAATGTTTTCCCTAAAAGGGAGGAAACAAAGTCCCTCTTTTTTTGTCTGACACGATCTGATCAAAAAAAAAAAAAAAAAGGAATACCTGAAAAGAGAGGCTTCAATAATGGGGGATTTTCTTTCCTTCTAGAGATTCTCCTAGGTATATTTCTTGGGGCTCCACCTCCCCTACACCTTTTCCATATGCCAACCGTGATCTTAGGTGGGTGGTGCTTTTCAACATGGGATTAGTTGCATTCCCTGTGGCCGCCAGTCATAGGATACAAATGGTACTATCAAAATTAATCTTAAAGCATCAGAGTCCTGGATGGTCCCTGTCAGGGCCACGTCTGTCTGTCCAGTCTTGTTTCGTTAACAGTATTGACAGTGTTTAAGAGTCCAATCTTAACATAAATTCAACTCAATTATAACTCAGCCTTGGTGAAGGTATACATGCTTCAAGTGCCTTTAAACATTATGTAGAAAACAAGTAACAAAAATCAAAATAATCATCGTTCCACAGCGCCCTCTGTCAGTCACTAGGTGGGGTTCACACTTGCATATCCTCCTTAGGATGTTCCTCATTGGTCTGAGACTCTACTGTCACCTCAGTTCTTCAGGCTTACCAGCCTCGTGGATGCGAACTCCTTCGAGTTCTGTCTTGGCCAGCTCCCCTGTCAGACCCTAGGGCCCTTTATTCCTTACTTCAAGGCTCGCTGGACTCAGGGGTCTCTCCCT
>NW_005842160.1:2146351-2158194 GCF_000455745.1 Alligator sinensis | reverse complement strand
TTCAGCAGCTTGGGCTTTTGGCCATGCCAGAGCAAGGGAGCTCTTTCTGCTGCTTTTGTCCTACTCTAGCACCTGGCTTCTCTGTGCTTCCAGGTGTGCATTTTTCATACATCACTCCCTGCATGTCCTCCTATGCACAGGGAGTGTGTAGTTTTAAAATGCTGTGATGGTGCTGCGCGCCACTCTGGCGTTTCAGCTCTGGTACCTGCAGGTGAGTTCCACATATCACCAGCCCTTCCCAGGCCAGTTTCCTTCACGGGCTGATGCTGTTTTGGGTGGGGATCACCCCTTCCTCAGGGAATATGGCTCACAAGCCATGTCACACAGCAACACTCCCTTTCTAGGGGAATCCTGGGGAAACTCCTAGGTACTGATCTCTGGAAGGCATGATGATCTGGGTACTCTGCCTACCCCCTGTTAGTGTTTTGTCACTAATGAGCTAAAAGGTGAGGGTTCTACATAGAACTTCTGTCAAAGGACAATTATGAACCAGTTCCCAGTCAGTGACATTTGTGGAACAGTTCAAGTGTTACATCTGTTTGCACCCTAAGATATGACTATAGTTTTGATATATTACAAAATTAGTCAGTGTCTGTGTGGGGTAATTGTAACTTGCTTTTAACCCAATAATCTATAAAAGGTAAATATAAATCTTGCGAAGACTTGAGGTGTTGTTTATATGCTCTTCCCAGTGATGTTTGCATAGTGATTGTACCATGTATGAACAGGATGTGGTTCAAGGACTGAATGCTTTAAACATTCTTCTGCCTAAATTCTACAAAGAATGCTCAGACTCTGTCTGTATTGTGTTCTTATTGGTGGAGGAAATTTCTGATAGTGTGATGTGATGATTATTTACAGGTATTAGTGCAGAATTGCTTGTAGATTTGCTTTTCAGCAGATTTTCATGTTTGATTCTGTCAGAAGGAAGATTTAACCACCTTGGCATAATTTACAGATAACAGCCATATTTACTTAGTCATTGATGTTGCCATCCCAATCCTATTTTATGAGTTGTTTACAAAATCAGTAACACATCATTTTGGTGAAGTAAAGGTAAAGAGAAATGTCAGAAATGAGAAAGGAATAGTCTTTTGTCAAAGGCTTCTTCCCAGGTCTTTATTAAGGAATGATGCAGGTCTCTCTTCTCCTATAGTGGACTTTCTATAGATACTTTGTTTCTAAAAATGTAATTTTCATTTGCCTTGGGGACTGTGCCATTGGCTGCCCAAGAGGTACAGTTGTGATGTGGGTATTCAGCTGGCAGAAACAGCTAAAACCCATTTTGCTCTGGTTCATGGCTTAACATCAAGGGTAGGAGGGACATAGTTACAGTGCTTATTTATCTTGCCTGCTTGAATGTTTGTATTGGTAGTTTTTTGTAATGGATGGGATGTAAATAGCTTTAAACATGCCAGTCCATTTAGGGGTTGAATATCTGACAGTTTCTTAGTATTTTTTTTAGCTGCTCCATAGCTAAGAACGTTGTTTTGCTCTTATTTTTTTTACCATGGGGTACTGAAGGAATTGGCCGGTGTCATAACAGAACCACTAGCATGGCTGTTTGAGTGCTTGTGGCGCTTGGGTCAGGTCCCGGAGGACTAGAAAAGGATCAGTGGGGTCCCTATTTTCAAGAAAGGGAGGAAGGAGGATCTGAGTAATTATAGGCCAGTCAGTCTCACCTCCATCTTTGGAAAGGTCTTTGAAAAGATTATGAAGGATCATATTTGTGGGAGCCCAGCAGAAAAAATAATGCAGCAGGGAAACCAGCGTGGATTTGTAGCAGGTAGATCACACCTGACCAATCTGGTTTTGTTTTATGACAGGGTCATAAAATGCTTAGACGCAGGAGTAGAGGTGGATGTCTTTTTCTTGGATTTTAGCAAGGCCTTCGATACAGTATCTCATCCCATTCTCATAAATAAATAAAGAGGCTGAGACATAGGTGTTTACACGGTCTGGTGGGTGGCAAATTGGCTTAGAGGTCACACCCAGAGAGTGGTAGTAGACGGGTCGGTATCGAACTGGAAGAATGTGGGTAGTGGGGTCCCGCAGGGTTTCTTCTTTGGACCTGTACTCTTCAATATCTTCATCAGTGACTTAGGATGTGGGTGTGAAGTGTACTCTGTCCAAGTTTGCTGATGTTACTAAATTGTGGGGTGAAGTGCACACTCGGGAGCATAGGGAACGATTGCAGGCAGACCTGGACAGGTTTGAAAAGTGGGCAGTACACGATAGGATGCAGTAAAAAAAAGACAAGTGCAGAGTGCTGCACCTAGGGCGCAAAAATCTCTGACACACCTCTCAGCAGCACAGAAGCGGAAAGGGATCTCGGAATCACAGTGGACTCCAAGATGAACATGAGTCGTCAGTCTGACTAAATCATCAGCATAGCTAACCACACTTTATCATGCATCAGTAGATGCATGACAAATAGATCCAAAGAGGTGGTACTCCAACTGTGGTCTATGCGGCATTGGTTAGACCACAGTTGGAGTACTGTGTCCAGTTTTGGGCGTCGTACTTCAAGAAGGATGTTGATAGACTCAAGAGGGCCCAGAGGAGGGCCACTTGTATGGTTAGGGGCTTACAGGACAAGCCCTATGAGGAGAGACTGAGGGACCTAGACCTTTTCAGCCTCTGCAAGAGAAGGCTGAGAGGTGAGCTGGTGGCTGCCTACAAATTCATATGGGGGCGCAGCAAGGGATCGGAGATGCTCTGTTCACCAGGGTGCCTCTTGGGGGTAACAAGGAACAATGGTCACAAACTGACAAAGAGGAGATTTAGGCTAGATATCAGGAAAAACTTCTTCACGGTAAGGGTGGCCAAAATTTGGAATGGGCTTCCAAGGGAGGTGGTGCTCTTCCCTACCTTGGGGTTCTTTAAGAGAAGGCTGGATAGGCATCTGGCTGGGGGCATCTGACCATGCCTAACATGCCATCTGACCCCGGCACTCTCTTTCCTGCTTAGGCAGGGGGTTGGACTCGATGAACTGTTGAGGTCCCTTCTGACCCTAGCATCTATGAAAAGTCATCATTTTTCTCCTGTTACCATGTGTTTGAAATCAGAAGAGATCTTATCATCTGACTGTGATTAATCATCCTTCTGAAAACAAACAGGAAAAACAAAACTTGCATAGATCTAACTCATTTCCTAATAATGCCTTTTATTAAACTTCTTGCCTCTTATTAAACTTATTGCTGTGTATTGCTATACCCTTATTGTTTGGCTCTTAACCTAGTCTAAGGATTTCATATTCCTTGTACTTAATGTCATCTTTTGTGCTAACCACTACAGTCAAAATATTAAAAAAATAAAAAAGCAAAAGCAAAGAAAATCATGGCTGTGGTCAGAAGTCCTCCACAAATCAGACAGTACCAAATACTTCTTGTTTCATTCTCATACCCAGCATCTCAGTGTGGCAAGAGGCCTCTTGCATGATGCAGAAAAGAATTGTGCTTCTGTTGAGCCTCAGCTCAAGTCTGGGATCGTGCCCGGTATGCAAAAGCCAATAAAGATACCAGGGGTGAAAGTATAAAGATTTATTGCTAGCAATACAAGGTGCAAGCGGAATAATTTCACGTAACAAGCACACAGATTCTTAATTATGAGCATCTTTTATACAGGAGTATTGGACCTTCATAAGCATTCTTGTTTGCTAATTGGTTATAAGGGAGTGACGCAAGGAGTTCTTTACTGAGCATGTCTCTATACCTGTGTTTTAGCTATGTATCTCATTTCCATACATGTATGTTTCATTAGCATACTTTCTCCCCACCTAGGGGTGTGAATCTTAATATTTAAATCAGCTCTTTGCCCTACTCCACTAATTCTGTTTTTGTTTTCAAGTCTCCTTTATCTAAGACTGTCTTCTCCTTATCATTGCAATTGAGCATTAGTTACAGAACAGAGACTTTTGCTTGGGCTATGTGTAGTGGTTTCTAGGTCAAACCTAACACTTCTACACTGCAGCCCGGGGCGGGCAAAAAATGCCCTCGGGCCAAATCCTATTCTATCTGGCATGTGGGGCCCCTAAAAAATTTAGAAAATTAATATTTATCTGCCCCTGGCTGCCTGTCAAGGATGACAGGAGCCAGCAGCAGCAGGACCCAGGAGCTGGTGGCAGGACTAAGCAGCCACAGCAGCAAGGCTGGCCTGGCCCCACCCCTAGCCAGAAGCCTCTGCCTAGCAGGGGCTTCTGGCCTGGGACCCTGGTGCTGTTCCTGCTGCACTGCGCCGGAGAGGGAAATTCAGATAAGAAGGAGGGAGGTAGGGGGAGACTGGGCAATCATCCAAATCCTTGGGTCCGGGCTGGGCCAGCTCCTGTGGTCCTGGCGCTGTAGCCAGGAACCATGTGGTGCCAGAGTGGCCAGCAGGTGGGTGGGGAGGAAGCGGGGAAATGGCTGCGGAAGGCAGGGGGATGGGTAGTGAGCAGGTGCTGCACGCATCAATAACTGGGTGGAAGTGCAGGGCCTGTGTCAGTGCACTGGGACCAGTGCCAGCAGGGGCTCCATGGAGACCAGCTGGCTCCTCCCTCTCCCTGCTGGTGCAGCCCAGCCCGGCTCCATAGAGCCCCTGCCAGCGCTGGCCCTGGTGCACCAGTACAGGCCCTATGCTCCTGCCTAGCTGTTGCTCACTCTGCACGCCTGCTCGCTGCCACTCCCCTGCAGCCTGCTTCAGCCATTTCCCTGCTTTCCTACCCACAGCTGCCACCTCTCTGGCACCACATGTTTCTGGCTGCAGTGCTAGGCTGCAGGACTCAGCAGGAGCTGGCCTGGTCCCCGTGATTCTTGGCTGGCTTTGTGCAGTGCTGGCCGGGCCAGTCCAGTTCCTGCTGCGTCCTGCAGTCTCGGCCGTGCAGATGGGACATGGTGCCAGAGTGGTGGTGGGGAGGGGAGGAAGTGGCAGAAGAAGGGCAGCGTTGGTAGATGGAGGGGGAAGTGGCAGTGGGCGGGAGCATGGGGCCCACATGAGTGCCCGGGGCCAGGAACAGCAAGAGTGCAGAGCCCAGGCTTGGAGGAGTGCTGGTGGGGGCTCTGCCCGCTGTGGCGGGGGCTGGCTGCAGGCAAACCCTCCCCCTCCATGCATGCCACAACCCTCTGCAGCCACCCTCTCTCCCCCACACTCGCAGTCCCCCACAAACCCCATACCCACCCCCCCAGCTATACACATGCTCCACCACCCACATCCACACACCCCCACGCCTATCCACTCCCCAGAAACCCCCCACCCACACCCTCCCACAATATACAAGAGTAAAACTTCATTTTAAGCTATTATACTATCACTTCTATGTACGCTACATAAATGGATGTAAATCAGGACAAAAAATATTTTTTTTAATGAAATTAATGAATGTTGTAGTACATGTTTGATTTTTTGAATATAAGTTATTATTTTTCTTGTTCCAAGTTGGCAAAAATCCTTGCTGAAAGCAGTACTTCTGGTGGTAAGTGGGGGGACTTCTGGTTAGGGGGTAGGAATTCTGGTCCGAAGATGGTGACCAGGGGGCAGGCCACCTGTCAAGGGGCAGGGCTACCCTCGAGACCCTTGATGTCTTGCCAAAACTCAAGAAGTGGCCCTTGACCGAAAATAATTGCCTGCCCCTGCTGCAGCCCCTTACGTACACTTGGTGTCCCAAGTATTTTACAGAACAGTTAATTGCAGGTCAGTTGATTAATAACTGGCAGGCCTCATCTGGCCCCCAGGCCACATTTTGTCCACCCCTGAGCTAGAAGTTATACTAATATGGTACTGGCCTAGGGCTGTATTATTAGGGCACTCAAGGGAATCCACTCCTACCCCAGCCCTGGAATGGTGTACTCCTGGGAGTACAAGAAAGCCTAGGGCTTCAAATGGGACACTTGTGTGTCTGTACACCAATGCCAGGAGCTTTGGGAATAAACAGGAGGAAGTGGTCTTCCTGCTAAACAAGAATGACTATTATCTCATAGGGGTAATGGAGACCTGGTGGGACTCCACCTATGACTGGTCCACCGGTATAGATGGCTATACCCTGTACAGAAGAGATTGTGTGGGGGGGAAAAAGGGGTGGGGGTGTAGCTGTTTATGTCAAGAAAAGCTACACATCCCTGCAAGCTGACATTGGCACGCATGGAGGACGACTGGAGACCTTCTGGGTTAAAATATGTGGGGAACATGGCACAGGGGACACAATGGCAGGAGTCTACTACAGACCTCCTAATCAGGAACAAAAGCGTGACCAGGAATTCTCCAGGGAACTGGCTGAGGCTGCACACTCTCGGTGCATGGTTGTCATGGGAGACTTCAACTACCTGGACATCTCATGAGAAGAGCACTTGGCCAAATCCGAATGGTCACCAAGCTTCCTCACATGCGTGGATGAGCTCTGCCTGACTTAAGAAGTCTATGAACCAACAAGAGGTAAAGCACTGCTGGACCTGGTACTGGCCAAAGGGGATGGTTTAGTCAGTGACGTAAGAATCAAAAGAAAGCTGCGAGACGGTGACCATGAGCGGATCAATTTTACTATCCATCACAAAGCTGGTAAATCAGTCAGCAATGCAGAAGTCCTAGACTTTAGGAACTCTGACTTTGATAAGCTCAGGAGGCTTGTTGTTGAGTCCCTAAGGGGCCATGACTCGACAGGGAGGGGAGTCCAAGATGAGTGGTTGCTCCTTAAGGGAGTCATCGTGAAAGCAGAAAGGATGTCCATCCCATCTCGGAGGAAAGGTAGCAAAATGGCACAGCAGCCCCCTTGGCTCAGCAGGGAACTCATGGACCTCCTACGTCTAAAAAGAGATACTTATAAAGGATGAAAGATGGGAATCACCACTAGGGAGAAGTATTCTGCACTGGTCCATACCTGTATGGAGTAAACCAGGAAAGCCAAGGCTGCAGCCTGTTGGCTACAAACCAAACTCCCAACTGGCTACACGTATCAAGGACAATAAAAAGTCCTTTTTCAGATATGTGGAGAGTTGGAAGAAAAGCAAAGCCAACATTGGACCCAAATGGGACAACTGACATCCAGGAAAAAGCCAGTCTGCTTAATGGGTAGTCTGCATCAGTTTTTCACCAGCCCAGTGGGAGCTCCCCATCCAACATGATGTGGGATGGCCAGGGTGAGGGTGAATTTATACCCACCATTGGTGTAGACCTTGTAAAGGAGGAATACCTTGAGAGACTGGACACCTTCAAGTCAGCTGGTCCTGGAAGATTGCACCCCAGAGTACTTAAGGTGCTAGTAGGCATCATAGTCCAGCCACTGGCAAGGATATTCAAGAACTTGTGGTGCTCCAGTATCTGAAGATCCAGATTCCAATCTGAAGATTGGAAGAAGGCCAATGTAGTGCCTATCTTCAAGAAAGGGAGGAAAATAGATCCGGGGAACTACAGGCCAATCAGCTTGACCTCAGTCCCTGGGAAGATTTTGGAAAAAATTATCAAAGAGACCATTTTTGACAAGCTGCCTGATGGCAACATCCTGAGAGGTGCTCCAGTATCTGAAGATCCAGATTCCAATCTGAAGATTGGAAGAAGGCCAATGTAGTGCCTATCTTCAAGAAAGGGAGGAAAATAGATCCGGGGAACTACAGGCCAATCAGCTTGACCTCAGTCCCTGGGAAGATTTTGGAAAAAATTATCAAAGAGACCATTTTTGACAAGCTGCCTGATGGCAACATCCTGAGAGACAACCAGCACGGGTTTGTTGTGGGTAGGTCTTGCCTGACCAATTTCATCTCCTCCTATGACCAGGTGACATATCACCTGGACACGGGAGAAGAGATTGACATCATGTATGTGGACTTTAAAAAAGCCTTTGATCTGGTGTCTCATGATCTCCTCATGGAAAAATTGACCAACTGTAGCTTTGGCTACATCACAGTTTGATGGCTGGGGAATTGGCTCCAAGGTCGGACCCACAGAGTGGTAATTGATGGAAGCAAATCATCATGGTGCTCCGTGACCAGTGGCCTCCCCCAAGGCTCCATCCTTGGACCTATACTTTTTAACATCTTTATTAACAATGTGGACGTTGGTGTCAGAAGCAGACTGGCCTAGTTCACTGATAACACCAAATTTTGAGGTAAAGTGTGCATACCTGAGGATAGGCTGGTGATCCAGACTGACCTTGACAGGCTCAGAAAATGGGCAGATAAAAACCTGATGATATTCAATACGGAAAAATGCAAGGTACTCCACCTCAGGGAAAAAATCCTCACGTCATGCTTATAGGCTTGGCAGTGCTATGCTCACTAGCACCATGGCCCAAAGGGACTTGGGGACCACAAGATGAACACGAGCCACCAATGCGATGTTGCAGCTGGTAAAGTGAGCTAAACTCTGGCTTGCATCCATAGGTGCTTCTCAAGCAAATCTCAGGATGTCATCCTCCTGCTGTACTCAACTTTGGTGAGTCTGCAGCTGGAGTACTGCATCCAATTCTGAGCTCCATAATTCAAGAAGGATGTGGAGGAGCTTGAAAGAGTCCAGAGAAGAGCCACGCCCATGACCAGAGGGCAAGAAGACATGCCTTATGAAGAGAGGCTGAGAGCCATGGGACTCTTTAGCCTGGAAAAGTGCAGGCTCAGGGGTGACCTGGTGGCAGCCTAAAAGTATATAAGGGGTGTGCATTAGGATCTGGAGGAAAGCCTGTTTACCACAGCGCTCCAAGGGATGACAAGGTCCAATGGTCAAACTCCTCCAAGATCCAGCATTCATTCCTGACTGTGGCAAGGGGTCAGGCTAGATGATCTGTTCAGGTCCCTCCTGACCCTAGCTACTATGAAACTGTTTTAGGCTGGACATAAGGAAAAACTTCTTTACTGTCTGAGCCCCCAAGGCCTGGAATAGACTCCCTCCAGAGGTGGTGCAAGCACCTACTCTGGACACTCTTAAGAAACCTTTGGATGCTTATCTTGCTGGGATCCTTTGACCTTTGCTGACTTCCTGCCTCTGGGGCAGGGGGCTAGACTTGATGATCTTCCGAGATCCCTTCCAGCCCTAATGTCTATGAAATCTTATGAAATATTTAGTTTAAGATCAAAGCAAAAACAAATATAGCTTTATTGGAGTTTGCATTAATTTGATATATATTAGGTATTACAAACTATAACAAACTAGGCAGAAATAATCAAAATATGTTGTTTCTTCAGTCCTTTTTCATTGGAATCAAATCTGCAACTTTCAGATTCATAAAACAAAATCTAGCCATCTTGACCATGTTGACAGTGTAATGATTCACTGAAAGTTATTTCCACACCTGAGTTGATGTTCACCTGGGTAAATGTTTTTACTTAGAGTTAAATCAGTCTGCAGGGCTGTGGAATAGGAGCCACATTATCAGGAACAGCTAACAAACTGCAGAATTGCAAAAGAAAGGATAGCTTGATTAGTGGAACATCAAGATCATTAACAAGGAGAGAGGGTTGTTAATACCTGTGGCATGAATAGTTTAGAAGAAATCAGGTAGAGGCATGAAGTTAAGTGAGTCTGTCAGTGCTGCTTGAATAGAAACGCTGTTACCAGACAGTTAGTTTTAAACTTTGGGTAGACTGGTAATCAGACCGGAGGGGGCATGACTCCACTAGTGCACCCCTCTTGGATCCTCTCCTGTCTGTTGGTATGAGACTTGGTGCCAGTTTTTCAGTTACTACCAGTTTGGCTTTTAACTTATGGTTGTTGGTCTGGAGATCTGTACTGTTTATCTACAGCTGGCAGGTTAATACCTCACTGAAAGTTCAGTGCATCTTCTGTGAACCTCTTCCATTCTAACCTCGTACCACATAAACCTCTTTTCTTCAGAGTAATTTAGTAAGTGACAAAGAGAGAGAGAAAATAGCTCTTGAATAGGTTGTGATCAAAGTACTTTTAACGACATTTTTTGTTACTTGCTTTTAAAAATGTTGCAACAAATCTTGTTGAAACTGAACAAATTTTTGTCTTCTCCTCCCTTCCCCCACAGCTTTTGTTACAGCTATAGCTTTTAAGTTTTAAGAACAGAGCATAAACTTATAAACCATTGTAATCACTTGTGGTTAACTCATGGTTTGCTTTAAAATGTTTACATGAAATGAATTTGAATGTTGATTTCAAATGAAATTACTGCAGGAGCAGATGAAAATGAATAAGGAATTCAACACCATCAGTGGATATGAGCAGCAGTATATTTTATTTGCTCAGCAGTATTTTTGCTTTCTACAGGTCTGCTTAAAACTGTTCCTGATGTGTTGCATTCAACGTGCCAAAGAACAAATCTGGACTGTAATCCTGCAAGCAGTTGTGGTAGCAATTAAAGCTAGATTCTGAAAATAAATAATAATGTAGAATACATAATGGAAGTGGGTTGTTGAGTAAGTTTAGATTTGTTAGTCATAAGAAGGAGAATACTGCTATCAAATAAAAAATAAAAGCTCATTGGCTGATGTTAGTATCTTCAAAAGAGGAATTCTTGAATTATAACTGCTATTCAGTAACTAGAAATATTTTTCTTTTCTGGCAATTCAATTACTATTTTTGTTGTTGTAATCCTGGGGGCCAATTCTGTAAATTGGGAGAGGATAAGAGCCCTTGGCACAAAATTAATCCAAATATAAATAGACTGGCTTCTTCTTGTAGTTTGAGTGACTTTATTGCTATATTTTTAATCCATTTTAGTCAACTGTCTTATGCAGAAATCCTTTCTAAGCAGAAATATTTATGCATGGATGCCCTCAGGGATGAAAGGAGCATTGAGTTTTTGGTTTGTTCCTGGTTGATTTGTGAACTCGTAACCTTTCCTATTAAGGTTTAGAAGTTAAAATTATTGCTATCACCCAAGTCCTCTAAAGAAGATAGTTTCTGTGTTGCTTTAGAATGTTCTTTCCCCTTTTCTTTGTCTACCCACTATATATCAAAAAGCACATTGGCATCTTCCCCCCGTCACCACTAAATATTTTTCATTTGTATTGTGGTAGTCCCTAGAACAGTGGTTCTAAACCTTTTTTGAGACTCAAGGCCCCCTACCATAACTTTTGTGAAATTGAGCAGCACATCATTTCAAAAACTAATGTATTAATTACAGTGTTTACCTGTTTGAAGAAGGGTTGGGAAGGAGGAGTAGTAGTCATCAGGGAAGAGCCTGTACTGAAGTGAGTAGGGGGAGGAGCAGCTGGAAGGGAAGAGCCTGCTGTGGCACCCTGGTTGATATCTACTGGCTTAGAGATCTCTAACAGAACTTTTGATAACCCATTGTGTCAGGCAGTTGGACGGCTTACATATAGATGTAGTCACTGTCCTGAAGAGCTCAGCTGAGTTTGTTTTGTTGTTTAATAGGGTAAGTTTGAATTTAGCATTTCAAATATTAATTTATTTAAGGATCTGCTTGTTCCAACAACAGAACTAGGGAGTATCCAAATCCCAAATTTTGTTTTCTGTCATTAGTGGCAGGTAATTGTGTACCAGAGTGAGTTTTAGGGGTGTGTGAAATGAGTCGTATTCGATTCAGATTTGGATTTGGCCCGAATTGGGGACAGTGATTGGATTAGTTGATTTGAATCTCTGTCCCCAATTCGATTTGATTCAGATCCAAATCTGAAGATTCAATGCTGATGTCAGAGAATCAGCGATTCGGCCATAGACACTGCTCTAAATGTTTTTTCTACGTACCTCGAGGTACCAGGCACAGCTTGTGAATGCTACAATGCAAATGGAGTGTCCCACAGGAGGTGAACCCAGAAGTGGCTCAGAAGTACTTCTGGGTTCTCCGGGGAGCATGCTGGTGGCCTCCCTGTGGCCTCCTGGCTCAGCGATCGGCCGCAGGGGGACCCCAGGTGCCCTTGAGACCCCGGAGGTACCAGTCGCCGAACCAGGGGGCCACG
>NW_005842160.1:2140653-2146320 GCF_000455745.1 Alligator sinensis | reverse complement strand
CTACACGCACGCTACCCAGCAGACCTGGAAGTGGACTGGAAGTGCTTCTGGTCCACTTCCGGGTCTGCTGCCGAGTGCACTGGGATGCCCCCTGTGCTCCTGTCGGACGCTCCATCTGCCCCACCATCACAGCATTTGTGAGCCATCTGGTACCTTGAAGTACATAGAAAAAACATTTAAAGCTGTGTCTACGCCTGAATCACCAAATCTTTCTGAATCTCTCCAGATCGATTCGGGGGTTCTGATTTGATTCGGAGAGATTAAAGGGCCTCCTGATTCTATTTGGATTCAGAGATTCAGCTACCGAATCGGGCCGAATCTCCGCCAAATCAAATCAGGGACTGAAGTTCATACAGCCCTAATGAGTATAGAAATGATATTATGAGATTTAAGAATGAACTTTTTTGCAGTAGCATTGGCAAAATGCTGTGCCAGTGAAACTTGACCAAAACAATAGTATATTCTATATAATGAGCTGTGTCAGTTTATAATGAAGGTATGTAGGGAGCCTTGGAGCTGTGCATAGGAAGCTTTGGAACAGTTCAGTTTTGGCTTTGCCCTCATTTGTTTTATGAAAGGCTGTGAACCAGGTGAGGTAGGTCATTTAAAAAGGGCAGCCTAAGAAGCAGGAACCCCCAGGCTTGGGAGAGTGACACTGAACAGTTCCTAGCAGCAAAGACCAGAAACTGCAAAGATGACTCAGGGCTGAGATAGAAAATGGTATAGGGGTTACGTTGAGCTGAGACACAAGTGTGACTTATTAGACTGGTTGCACAGCTGTCCAGAGTCCTGGATTAGAATTCAGTGGGGCAGAATGGGTCCGAGTTCTATCTCAACTCCACCTAGAGAAAAAGGCACCAGTGACAGCCATAAGTGTAAAGAGCAGTGGATATTTGGATTGTGTACCACAAGAGATTAATCGAAGTGTTCATGTCCAAGCCAGGGACTGTAAGGGCAGCCTGACCAATGCACAGGGAGGAGCACCCATCTCCTGACCTCTCATATGTAGGGACTTACTTAAATTGTGGAAGTTCACCTTTAATTTAGCTTTTTTCGCCATGGTCCCCCTGCCTCCGGCCACTGGGTGGCTGAGAGGCAAGAACCATGGCATTAATTGCTTCTTGGCCACTCAGCAGGGTGGGGGTAGGGGAAGGCAGGCAGCAAAAAGAGCAAGATTAAAGGTGCTGCTATGCTGCGAACTTCCACCATGATTTAGTTAGGTCCGTACTCATTTGTTTTATTAGTTTAGACTGTGAATTCTTCTGGGTGCAGACTGTCTTACTATATATTTATAGCACGTACCTTACTGTATGTTTATAGAATAGCACAAATGAATGCTAATATAAGGTGGGGTCTTTATGAGCTGTTCCAGTGCAAATAACATGTTGGTTGAAATTACTTTTACAGAAAACGTGTGCTATTATTTTTTCTGTTGCCAATGGAAAAATATAGTCATGAATATCATTGAATCTTATTTGCGAAGGACTCTGTATATTCACTTTGATCATTTTTTATGCATTTATTGATGATTGGTCAAGAACACCATTCTGTGGGTGTCCTCCACTTTCTTAACAGGAAGATTCTTCCTCCCCTCCTGTCCCCCCTCCCCCCCTCCTCCAAAAAAAAGTATGGTGGGAAGATGAGAGATTTTTCCTTTGGAATAATAGGTTGTTAGCAAATAACACTATGCAAACAGCCTGACTGCTGAGAGTATTACCAAGGTAGAAGCACTAGGAAAAAAATATACTGAGCCAATTTAAAGCAAAGCTGCAATGGTGGTTTGGTCATTACCCAGTTTCAGAAAGTGATTTGTGAATGAAAAGGTAGAATTAAGGAAAATTACACATTTCCCTCTACAGAGAAATGTGTAATAGAAAAAGTTTTGTGATCAAAAAGTCATGATAACTTTTTTTTCTAGTTTGAGCATGTATTTAAAGCCTCTTTGAATTGTTTATAGCTCTTGTACTGATGCCGTATTCCCTTTTTTAATTGCGTTCTTTAAACATTACGTCTGCCGTACGAGATTTGAAAAGCAATGTAGCAAAATTGCGTGAGTACATATGGTTTTACTAGTTTTGGAAAGGCTGAGGGCATGGGCAAATGTACACTTGGAACAGCTTCAGAAGGCTGAATCAAGGTGAATATTGGAGCATTTTTGCTATGCTTATATTGCTGCAGGCTCATGCATATAAACTGTTACAGTGTAACAGCTGCTGTGTACTCCCAAGCATCAGCAGCTCCCCCTTCCCTTTTGTAGCCACTTCAAGTGTACAGTTGTTCATACCCTGAATAAACTAGAATAGGAATTTCAAGCATGTGGCCCATGGTGCGGGAATCTGGCTTGCGGAGCCCATCCAGCCAGCCAGCCTACCAGAAGTTGGGAGGCAGGGCCAGGGAACATTGTCTGCCTCAGAATTCGGCATCCCTGGCCCTCCATGGGCATGGCTATTGGAAACAGGGGGCCAAAGGCTGTTGCTGACTTTATAGATCCAGCCTGGGAGGAGCCCTGAGGTCTGGATCTGGCTGGGAGCCTGAGGTGAGTTTGACACCCCCTGAACTAGAAGATTGAGCTTGTGTATAAGAATCAGAATACTCAGCAGAATTCCAGTGCCATCACTACAATGTCATGTTGACAACACGGTGCACGGAGTACTGCCTCCATTAAAAAAAAAAAGCACTGTAACTGATGAGTTTCAGAAGGTGAAAGGTTGTTCGCCCTGAGGATGGCTTTTATACCTCATTAAATGGTAACGCATTTTTTTGTAAAGTTCTAAATTCAGTCTGAGGGCTGTTTAAACTATAAGGTCACTAATTTTGTCCCCTGTGTACCTGGAACAGAAAGTGCATCTCCTTTGCTTCAGTGGCTATGCCTGAATGAAGTAAGGGAAGGGAGAGACACTTATTCTTGGCTGACTTGCCAAATGTGATTGGTGGTGTTGTGTGGACATATAGCTTAGGGGAGGTTTTAGTAGTTGGTAAAAGTCTTTAGGTTGTGTAGAGGATGATTGTTTGCGAGTGATATAATACAGATGGATTGGTAAAGCTCATCTTGCTGCCTTTTCCCCTATCCTTCTTCCTTTTCCTTGATCACTATCAATGCTGCAGCATGTGTCTGTCTGTTGTAGTTTGTGTTGCGTTCCTTTGAAAGATCAAATGAGGATCAGAGAATGCTGACCCCTTGCATTTAAGCAGTGGCTACTAGAAAAGGGAATGAAACAGAGGGAGTAAATAGGAGCCTGACTCTAACCCTGGGAATTGGTCCAGTTGCTTTAAGAGCATTTAATAGAAAAGGTGTGGAGAGGCTTGTTGAGGAAAGCAGGGTCTAGGGCAGTGATTCTCAACCAGGGTAATGAATGCGAGATCCTTTGAAGGGTGCCTTAGAAAGTGAGAGGAGATAAGTAAATAAAAGCAGGTTCAGGCTCAGTTGTGGAAAGATAACCAGACTCAGGCTGCCTCTGCCTGATGTTCCCCTGCCCCCATTGCCTGGCCCTTCTGCAAAAAGGTAAGCACTGTAATAAATTAGTTTTTGAAAGGGGGTACCACTCAATTGACAAGAGTTATAGACGGGTGCCTTGATTTAACAAGACATGTCTGGAAACTAAACAAAAAGTTGAGAACTGTGCGGGCCGGGCGCGAGCCGGGCTCTTTTTGTGCTCCGCACGGGCTGTGGCCAGCAGCCCGGGCACGCGGGGTCGGAGAGAACGGGCGACACGCTAGAATTAGGCACGGACTCGTAATGGTAGATTTAAAGATTGTTTACTTACACCAAAGATGGTTGCGGTGCAGGCTGGAAAACTTGCTTGAGTTGCGGTTACAGACAAAACAACACGACCTACCACGTGGAGTTTGCTAGGCTCCACGGAAACAGAGCTCCGGATGCCCTGGACAAGCGTGCCACCGAAATAGAAACTTTGTAGATACGTCTTATAAAATTATCGCTCGAAGACGGGAAGAGGTGGGCGATGGATCAGGTCGCCAAACTCCTCTGAATCTCACACAGGGTTTCTATTACCCTGCCATGTACCCAGAGTCCCCACGAGATGGATGTGGAGTCCTCTTCGGCTTGGGCGGAAACCGCTCAAGCCTCTTATACGGCTAACAGGCCAATCGTTAGCCGCCACGCGGGGATAATTTAGAACTAGCCAATAGCGGGGAACAAATTTGCATGCGGGTGGCGGGAACTCCTTTGCACCGTGCATTTCTCTTGCAACTTGAGCAATGCACCCTGCAAATTAAGCTACAGATTGGCGGGAAATTCTCCCTTGCACCGGGGTTCTCCTCTGCACCATGCAACGAAGCTGCAATTTAACGGGTATAATTCTAGTGCCGAAGCACACACAAAATCATACCTTTGGGTTATGAGAATAACCACTGGTCTAGGGCCAGCCTGAGCAAGAGAAGAGCCAGATAAAAACAGTTGCATGAGTTTTGAGGTAGGCAAACTAAACACTGGAAAACATCACCTACATGAACCCAGGTGCTGGCCAGTGAAGCTTTCTGTAAAGGGACTAAATGTTGGAGATGCAAGCTGAAAATCTCAGTTGGACATCCTGAATTTTAACTTTCAGGTTTTTTGTTCAGAATATATGGTTACTGTCTTTCCCCAACCCTGGGAGGAAAAATGAATACAACTTTTTATTTAGGAACTGTGCATTGTTATC
Organism: Alligator sinensis; assembly: GCF_000455745.1. Lineage (NCBI taxonomy): Eukaryota > Metazoa > Chordata > Crocodylia > Alligatoridae > Alligator > Alligator sinensis. The sequence goes on along the minus strand of NW_005842160.1, from coordinate 2,141,659 downwards.
CCAGTTATGCTATTGTCTTGCTGTGTGGACTTAGGTTAGTCACTTAACCTTTGAAATTTTACCCCAAGTCCCATTTCCCAAGTTTCCTTAAGTCCCAAATGGCTTAGAGAGGAGCCTGTGGCTCACTGCAGTCTGTGAAGCTTTTGGGCAATTTGAGTCACTTTTGAAAATGTAACCTATATTCTTTAAGTCACTTCTGTGTTCTTAAAAAATTTCACCTGCAGTCTGCTGCTTGCATCTACAACTGTATAATACGGGTCATTAACACATTTCTTATTTGCTTGAATCTAAGATGAGGTTCTTCTTCCCCTTCAGCATGGGGGGCACACCCTCATATTAGATTGGAGTATGGGCCAGGCAAGCAGCTGCTGCAGCTTGGGACAAGGCCTAGCAAGCTCATGTGGCATGTAGGGGGTGCATGGAGCAGAGGGAACACAGTGGGGTGCACAGTGGGGGGAGCAGGAAGCAAAGGGGCCTGCAGTGTTGGGGGAGTGGGAGTCAAGGGGGCATGCAGCACAGGGGGAGCATGGGAAAGGGTGCCTGGCGTGCAGGGAAAGGGAGTGTGTAGTATGGGGGGAGCATGGTGGAGGGGGTGTGCCATGCAGAGGGGTGCCCAGTGTTGGGGGGAGCATGGGAAAGGGACACTGTCTGCAGGGGAGAGCACAGAGGAAAGGGCAGCGGGGGACCATGAGGGGAGGAGGAGTGTGAACGAAGGGGCACAGGGAAAGGGATGTATAGAGCAAAAGGGGTGCAGGGAAAGAATGTGCAGAGCAGGGGGAGCACAGGGAAAGGGTTGCATGGAGCAGGGGGAGCACAGTGCAGGGGGAGTATGGGGAGTATGTACAGAGCAGGGAGGCATTGCTGGAAAGGGGCACATGGAGTAGTGGGAGGAGCTTCTGCAGTCCCAACCCTGACCCAGGTTTGAGGCTGGAGCTGGAGTCACTGCTACTGTCATGCCCAGTCTAATGCTCTGTGCCCCTAGCATAGCCAGAGCCGCTGCAAAGGT
>NW_005842160.1:2138562-2140643 GCF_000455745.1 Alligator sinensis | reverse complement strand
GACAAATGCAGAGAGGAAAGGCACTGTGGGGGGGGGCGCAGGCACAGAGGTGGGGCATGAGGCATAGTGCTGGGGCACATCCCATGCTACTGCTTTCCCTGCCACTGCGTTCCCTGTTGCAGTGGGGTAGGGGGTGGGATGAATTTAGGATAGCCCTCCAATAACTAGGTTCTAGACATGGAAAATTAAGCTAATTAATAATTTTTTTATGTCTAGAATCTAGTAATTGGGGGATTGTCTTAAATTCAAATTCATCATGGGGTCTGGTAAATACGGTGTTACTCACTGTGGAGGGCACTAGAAGGATTTGTACTGTGCTTTGAAAGTATCAAATGTTATGTTAGTTTTAATTCCTGTTCTAAAAATAAAAATGTGACTGCTGCTTTGAATAATATTAGCTTATTATATGCTAATTTTACTAAAAAATGACAGGAAAATATGAAAGAGTATTAAACTGATATCAAGATTTATCAAAGCAAGATTTTACCTTTATGCATTTCAGACTTATTTATCATTTCCCTTGTTGTTCATATCTATTTTTCTGTATCATTTAGAAGTGATGAATTTCTAACTAAAACATTTTGTCTCTTCTTTTGTCACTGTTTAATATTGTTTATGTCTGTTTTCGGAGCATCAGTAGAAGTTGGGTGAAAGGAAGGGGGAGAACTGATATGGGGGTGGAAGAAATGTATCGTTTTCTTTGTGATTATGTTACTAGCTCATTTAAAGTCTAGGGTCTGAGGCAGCTGCAATATTAGGAGCTATTTCCTTGTTACACAATTTCACAATATTAGGAGCTAATTCCACATCTGGTTTTAAAGTTGACTTTGATTCTTAACCTCTTAAGGATGAGATTCTCAGGGAACTTGGGTGTGGCATGAACATTTCCATCCCTAAAAGTTAGGTACCCCTTTCAGTGTGTGGAAGTCACAAAATTAGGTTCCCTATGCAGTAACCAAAGAGAGCTAGGCAGCTAGGAATGGAATTCACAATATTCATCATGCTGATTAAGGGAATGCTTAAACCAGCTAATAGGAAATTTAAAAGACAGGGATACATCTAAAATGCATTCCCTTCTCCCAGAACTAGGTGCCTAAAATGAAGCTGGGTTTCACAGCTGGAAACCTACATTTCAGACTCAGGTGTATAAGTCATTCTTCATATATAGGCAAGTGGCTCGCTCTTTTCTTTTAATACATGTTTGTTGGGTGAGGTGCTGGTCACTTTTTCTTATAATAACATAATGGTTAGAGCACTTGCCCAGGAAATGCATGAACTGGTTTTAGGCCCTTCTTTGCCAGAGGTGATTCAAACCTACATCTCTCACCTAGAAGCTAGGTTGGATGGGCACTCTTTAATTCTTGCATTTAAGTAGGGGCTACTAGAAAAAAGGCATTCAAGATTCATGGGTGAGGGTAAAATGGAGCCTGGTTCTTTACCCCAAGGAACAGGTAACTCCATTAGGAAAAATGGACTCCAGCATTCTGATTCCTGCTCCCAGGACTACTTATGCACTTATGTATTTTATCTAGTGACTCCATAACGCAAAATAATGATGTCTCTGTTTAGAGGGTAATATTATAATTGTGTGTGTGTTGTTCTAAACCAAGCTTTGTTAGCTTTGTACTCATAAGTTTAGGTTTGGTGGGTGCTTGCAGACAGAATTTTAAGGGCTCTTTGTTTCATAAAACAATTGTAAATAAAGAACTCCCATAATGCTTTGGAAATGACAGTGTCTGTTTCAGCGAGTTTAATCCTAGGAGTGTAGAATAAAATATAAAACTTGCATTTAATTTATTATGTCTTATGTAAACCTTTGCCAGGCAGGTTGCTGACTGAAATATCCAGTCTTTACCAAACTCCAAAATACTGCATGGTTCTTAATTGACTGGCATTTGGTCGTTCTTTTATATGCATAAACTAACACAACTAACAAAGTTTTACTGGCAAAATGACTTGGGTTACTAATTTTACTTTACATTTCATTTTTATATCAAGGCAGCAAAAGGGAAAATTTTGAGGGGGAGAGCAGCCAAATCAAAGCTAATTTCCAAACTTGTTCTGAGATGGTTCAATTTCTT
>NW_005842160.1:2133367-2138531 GCF_000455745.1 Alligator sinensis | reverse complement strand
GGAATGCTATATTTCAATATCATTTGCTTATTTGGAATGCTGTACCTTAGGAACTAAAAGGCGAAGAATACCTTAATGAAGAAGATCAGGACCTGGGGCACTTCTGTTCCAAGGGAGTCTATTCAGTTAGTGAACCAATGTTTCATACAAGTTTAGTTTATAGTTCACAGCCAAAGCCCAACACTAGTAGGTACAACAATCATTCTGTCGTTGTGGCTGCATATGGGGAGAGATGCTCTGGAAAAGGAGGGAATCCACCTAGGCCATCAGATTTCTGTGGAGCAACTCCAGAGGCTATTGCTGTCAACTGGTTTCAACACAGTAGCCAAAAATAGGATGGCCAGTATACTTGTTTGAACATGCCAATCTCCAAACTTTTTCTCTCTGTACAGCTAAGCAGAGAGCATTGCTAAGTTGAGCTCTTTGCCTTGCATGGTGCTCACGCATATGCTCCCTCAAACCTTACTTTCCTTCCCAGGGAAACTGCACTAGTTTTAATATCAGAGGGTTCTCCACACCCATGGAGGCAGGGACAGTGTTTCCTATTGAGGATATAAATCACTTTGATATTCCTGCCAGGTTGATTATAGTTGGCAGCCACACTTCTCTGCACTGTTAACACATTTCCTGAAGAAGGAAGAGTTGTCACCTTAGATGGAAGTGAAAACGCAGTGACTGCAGGAAGTGAAGTTTAAAGGAATTCAGAATACTATAGGATTGAACTTAATTTGCAAGCCAGGAAGTGTGTGCTCCTGTTCTTTGATCCAAGTCAATATGAAACAAGGCTTCAGCTTAGCACTAGTAGTAGCACTGATCAAAAATTGGGTTTTGACTAAACAAACTTTTTCAACAGAAGTTATCTGCTTTTTACAGAAGATGTTAATGTCATTGTACTCTACAAACTTGCAGTTTTTCAGTAAGAAGATACCACCATGGTGCTTTGTGGGAATTGTAGTTGGGTTGTCTTGTGTCACCATTCTTTTTTTTTTTCTTTCTGAGCCAAGCTTCTCAAGTTGGCTTATATCTCCTATGATGCACTATGGCTAGAACTACCATAATATATGGTCTCTTCATTTCTCAGAAAAAGAATGGGATGTTGTAGCCTGACAAGGGAAGCCAGCCTTTGAAGAAGGATGGGAGCATGAAGCATCTAAACTAAAAGCTGGGTGTCAGCACAGTGTTTTGCTGAACATTTGGGGGTTTCAAATTCGCTCTAAAATTGAAACTTTCTGTGGAAACAAATCCCAATTTTTGGCTTGTTTTAGTGAGTAGCTAGTGATATTTGAAATGCCATCCCTTTTAATAGCAATTAAAAATATAGTGAATAATTTAAGGTTCTCTAATTTTTTTGTGAAGAGTAAGGTATCAGTATCCAAACCAAACTTCATTTTGCTAGCTGTCTATTGATTTCATTTGGAGAAGGTATTTTTTGCTCCTTATTATAAGTTGTTTTTGTAGTATTGTTGTGAGCTGTTGTATGGCTGCTCTGTTTTACCCAAAGGTGACTGTATATCATTAATATTATTAAATGACTCGCATAATGTTTCATAGCCAAGAACTGGGAAGATATTAACAAACACTAACTCTGTGCTTAAAGAGAACAGTTTTAATATGGTTTATAAATTAATTTACTAGGAGCCTAGTTCTGCTTTTGGGTAAAAGCATGAAGCTCCTATTGGTGTGAATAAGAATAATCCAGTTATTCAAAAACAGAATTTGCCTCCAAGGTTATGATTCTGCAAGTCAGCCTGCACATAGCTTTCTTTTCAAAGTACCAGCAGTTAAATCTACAGAATTGCTCATGTGAGTAAAATAAGTCATATGGGGAATTGTTTACAGGATTTGGGTATCAATTTCTATATTGTCTCAGCATCCTTATGTGTAATGAGCACAAGTTAGAGACCAGTAGAGATTTACAGTCTATCAGAAGAAATAGAAGAGAGCTGATATATTTAATATAAACAATTATCTATCCCTATTGAAATGCACATTCTGGAACTTTGACCTACAGGTGTATCTCTTCAGTATGATTTGACAAGTTAAATTTTATGCACTGACAGCCAGGACTTTGTGGTAGATCTGTGCCATACCTTTTGCTTGGGAAACGTGTGCTTCAGATTTGAATTCAGACAAATTGGTTTCCATATAAAAGACATGGTACCATTGGTGAGATCTCCTCTGGAATACTGCTAATCATCCGTGTTCAAAAAAGATGAATTGCAATGTGGGGAGAAGGGCAGTTAGAATGATTAGGGCAAGAGAGCCTGTTTTGTGAAAGGAAATTAAAAACTGCTTGGCTGCTTTAATGTAGCAGAACAAGGTGGGATATAATTGGCTTCTGTAATAGGGTCCCCTTTGGTCATGTGGCTCCTAATTGCCCCCTGCAACACCTGTGGTCTGCTTCTTACACCTTCTGTTAAAGTAGCAGGAGCACCAAGTCTTATGCTACAGCATCCATAAACATATTGGATAAGTGAGTACCAAGGGAAGAAAAGAGCAGCATAAGATAAAGGACAGTGTTGGTTGAAGAACAAGTAGATAAATTTACCCATTAAAGAATGGATAAATGTAGGCTGGAAATATAAAAGATTTTTAACCATTAGAGGAGTGAGGTTCTGTAGCAACCGCCCAACAGAGCAAGCAACTTACCCATTTTTGTATGAAGCTTGATCTGTTTATAGATGATGTGCCTCCAATAATATGGCACTGGACTTGTTGGCCAGGAAGGGGGCCCTGTTCAGTGCTGGGGCTCTTCTTCCTCCTCCTCTGCCACCACCGTAGGGTAGGCAGGGAGCCTCTGTGAGGCTGCCTTGGACCAGAGGGGGTCTTTTCCCCCTGTTTCTCCCCCATCACTGTGGGGTGAGGTGGGGGGGGCTCTATGGGATGTTGCCCAGCCCCAGAGGGGGACTCTTCCCTCCCTCCACTCCTCCCCACCAGAGCAGGGGGAGGCTCTGTTCCATGCTGGGGGGAACTCTTCCCCCTCCTCCTCCCAGAGGGATAGTGGGAGTGCAGAGCTCAGCTGGGCAGGGTGTGGGTGTGGGGGGTGTAGGGACCCCCACACACTCCCCCCATGGTGTGTAGCTCCCACTGCCTCATAGCAGCAGCAGGCAGAGACGTCAGGGTGCTCGTGCCTGATGCAGGCTTGGCTCTGATCCACGCTGCATGACGGAGGGAGTGGAGCTTGCCTTATTCCTGAGGCTCTGCTCCTCACTCCTGCAGCTCCAGTTGCTCTCAGTGGGGGAAGCCCCGCATTGGAGCCAGCAGTCTCTCCTGCTCCCAGCTGCGCAGTCCCCACACTCTGTCAGGAGTGGAGGGAGCCCTGCCCCCTGCTTCCAGGTGTAGTCCAGCGCAGGGCTTCCCCGCTGCAAGATTGGAGCTGCAGGTGCGCAGCACAGAGCCTGGAGGATAGAGGCAGCCGGGCATGCTGCACGGGGCTGTGCTCCTCACCCCCAGCGCTGCACAGGCTGCTTTTATCTCCGTGGCTCCATGTTGCGAGCCCGCAGCTCTGCACTCACAGTGGGGAAGCTCTGCACTGGACTCTTCAGGGAAGCAGGGACAGGGCTCCCTCCACTCCCGGCAGAGTGCGGGGACTGCGCAGCTGGGAGTGGGGGAGATGGCAGGCTCCAGTGTCAGGCTTCCCCCACTGTGAGTGCTGGAGATACAGGACCGGGGAACAGAGCCTCGAGGATAAGACAAGCTCTGCTCCCACCTCTGTGCAGTGCTGGCCGGAGCCACACCTGCATCAGGTATGAGCACCCTGACATCCCTGCCTGCTGCTGCTGCCAGGCAGCAGGGGCTGCACACCATGGGGAGAATGTGTGGGGGGTCCTCTACACACAACCACACCTTTCCCTGCTGAGCTCCGTGCTCCTGCTGCCCCGCTTGGGGGAGGAGAAGGAGGGATAAGAGTCCCCTCCCAACATGGAACACAGTCCCCCTCCCAACCCTATGGGACAGCCAACCTAGCATGGCCCCATTAAAGTGAAGGGGGCAGGGAGAAGGGTTAATTCCTCCCTCTCTCCCTTCCCTGCAGCTGGGTTCTGCCAGCTCCAGGGGCCATGCTGCAGCCCCCTCCCCTCTGCTCCCCAGCAGACAAGCTGACCCTGGCTGTGGTGAGGGAAGAGGGGTAGGAGGGAAGAATTAACCCCCTTCCTGCCCACTTTGCCTTAATGGGGCCATGCTGGCCAGTGTCTCCGCTAGGGCTGGTTCTTGCTCTGGCTAGAGAGCAGAGGGGAGGGGCCAGCTCTGCTGTGGAGCAGAGCACCCCACCCAGCCCAGAGAGCATGCTAGGATGCTGGGGTTGTCTGGTTTATCTTAAAGCAGCAAGGGGTCTGGGACAGACATTGCATAAACCAGTTTGAGCCAAATCAGTTAAGTCTGATACTACATTCAACCAGGTTTATCTCAAACTGGTTTTGGCCACTTTGAAACTGGTTTATGTGCACTGAATATCTGTTCTGTTACAGGTTTAAACCAGTTTCTGATCATTTAAACTGGTTTATGTGTAATGTCTGCCCCTAGCCTGAGTACTGACAGTCTGCAGCAAGGTTCTGATTTTGGTTGGGGATATATGAAAAGAATACTACAACTGCTTTTCACGTTATTTCTTTTCTCTAGTGTTTTCTCTAAAGATCTAAACTCCATTTTAAATTGATTTTAATCTCAAATAATTTAGATGGGTTTTGGGCAAAATCAAGATTAGTTGACTCTGTGCCTAAATGGGACTTAGAATTTAGGAGCCTGAGTTCCAAAAATAATCCAAAATAAACCCACTTCAGCAACCACAAAACTTATTAGGCATCTACATTTTAGACTGCAGAGTTTCTTATGTATAGACATTTGGGCTTCTGTATACACGAAGAAATCTAGTCCAGGCATTTGGGCATCATTACAATCAAGATAGGAGGTGGATAAATGTCTAAGTCCCAAAAGAGCCCGATGCCTGAGTACTGAGTTGAATGCATAGCACAGTGACCAAGATCACTTTCACTCAGAGATACAGCTGGAGGACAAGGTGCTCACCTTATACTTAATAGCCTAGTGATTAGAGAATTCATGCAGGAAGTGGGAGGCTTGGGTTCTAGACCCCCTTCAAAGCAAATTCAAATGAACAACTTGCAACTCCTACATTGTGAAAACATTTAATGGAATTACCTCCCCTCCT
>NW_005842160.1:2124452-2133347 GCF_000455745.1 Alligator sinensis | reverse complement strand
TGAAGATGGGCTTCTGGGGGAAACGAATGCAAGAGTCAGTGCCAGAAGAAGTAATCTGACTGTAGCTTAGTGATTACAGCATTTCTAGAGAGACAGGAACCCTAGATTCTATTCCTTGCACAAGTTTTACTGAAAATGAAAATAGAAATAACACTAAGAGTGGGTTTGAAACCCTGGTTCTTCCCCAGCTGGCTGCCTTAACCAGGGCTGTCCCTGGGCGAGGCGGGGGGTGACTGTCCTGGGCCCTGCACTTTGGGGGGGCCTCACGGAGCTGGGTGGAACAGCAGCGGCATGGAGCGGCGGGGCGGCATCCCGCCCCCTTCTGCCCCCCCCCCCCGCTTGCTACCCCCCCCTGCCGCCACTGCTAGTGCCAATGCCAGCAGCAGCTTCTTTGGGTCCAGGATTGGAGCGGGGGCAGGGCACCACAGGGGCTGATTTGCCCCCAGGCCCTGCACCCTGCTCAGGTCGCCTCTGGCCATAACCATTAGGTTAGACAAGGTAGAGAGGCAGGCTTCTAGTTCCTTGTGTTCTGCCTGGTCGTTTGGGTCTTCTATTCTTGACTGTACAGTGATTCTGGATGGTAGAAGGTGCTCCCACCCTAACTGGCCCTATACTGTAACTGCTACCATCACCAGGTCATCTGTGAGTGATATCTAGAAGTGTAGTGTTTGCCTTTTTCATGTTTTAAACTACTATTCTTCCTGAAATTGTTTAAGATAGTTTCTAGGGTTCACATTGTGTTCTTTATTTCTGTTTGTTTGGCTGACTTTTTTTAGGATGTAATTGCTTGGTAAATCAGCTTGTAACCGTGCCTGATGTTTTAATATTAGTGTTCTGTAATGCTCTTGTTAATAGATGATAAAAATAAACTTAAACGGTTAGATTCTGGAGTGACAAAAGAAAGAACATGGCATCAGTTCAGATTGGTAAGCAGTCTTTTTCTAGGCAATGCTCTGGATTGGATGAATGCAAATAGATTTTTTTTTCCTGTTAGTGAAGTCTCAGAATCAGCTGATTTTTGTAATTTGTGTTATTTCTTACTGCCTTGCCATTTTCTATACTTATTGAACATTATGAATTTCCTACTGCATAGAAGTAACTATATCAGGAAAGAAGGTAATTGCATAAAAAGCAGCAGGTTCAGTTACCTTTTTTCACGGACTGCTTCTGTAGCTTTGTCAATAGTTGTGAGGCAGAATAACTGGTCCCTGTGCATTTCTGGCTCCATGAATCCTGCTTTCCTTTCTGCATGGTGACTCAGCTTTAACAGGTGGGGAGGAAGATGCCCTTATCCCATAGCCTGGTCATAAGGGCAGTCTCCTGGGAGGTGAGAAGTATAGAGTTTCAGTCCTTTCAGAATAAGGAGGTGGCCTAAAACTTAGCTCTCTGTTCCTGGGCAGATATTCTGACTTCTATTATGTAGAAGGTGTGTGGCACCAGCACCACTCCTGACAAGTATAAGCTATGGACCAGGACACAAAAGGATGACTTAACTATTTCAATCTTCCTGGGGGGTCTTATGGTATAAATCCCACTCCTGTACTTCTGCTGTTTAAGTGTGGGACGGAGGCACTATTTCAGGCTCAAGTGGCTGTTTTCTAGGGCTGTGCGAAGCTTTGGTTGATTCGGAGGAGATTTGGCTTGATTCAGCAGCTGAATCTCTGAATCCACATTGAATCAGGAGACCCATTAATCTCTCCGAATCAAATTGGAAGCCTCTGAATTAATTCGGAGAGATTCGACAATTCCGCCATACAAGAAGCTTTATATGTTTTTTCTACATACCTCAAGGTACCAGTCACGGCTCATGAACATTGAGATGGTGGGGTGGGTGGAGCATCCCATGGGAGCGTTGGGGGGGGTCTCCTGCACACTCAGAAGTGGACCAGAAGTACTTCCAGTCCACTTCTGGGTCTGCCATGGAGTGCGCGGGAAACCCCTGCCCCCAGCTCGGCAACTGGTGCCTCCTGGGTCTGGGGAGCACCCGGGGTCCCCCTGCGGCTGATTGCTCTGCGCTCCTCTGGGATGCTCCATCCCCCCCCACCATCTCAGCATTCACAAGCCGTGCCTGGTACCTCAAGGTATGTAGAAAAAACATATAGCTATGTCTATGGCCAAATCGCTGATTCTCTGAATCAGAATTGAATCTTCAGATTCAGCTGAATTGAATTGGGACAGTGATCCAAATCAGTGAATTGAATCACTGTCCCCCAAATTGGGCCGAATCCGAATCGAATGCTGCCCTGTGAGTGTAAGTGTTGTGAATTCCAATCTGAAGTGGCTAAGGGCATGGCTGCACCTACAGCATGCAATATCCTGGAGTTGCTGGCGAAGCACCTGCTACCTCATGGTCCTGCTCTGTCCCTCCCAAATCCCAGAAATGAAGCAATAGAGAGCCTTCAGGGGTGTTGAGTATACACCCCAGAAGCATGCTTAAGCTCTTTTACTCAGCCATGCTTATTTGCCAGTGGGAAGGGCACGCTTCACAGCAGCACTCCTGGGTGCAGCAAAGAGGCAGTATTGATGTGCCCAGGTATCCCCATTTAAAGTATAAGGAGTATAAATGCCTAGCTTAGGTTTGTGAATTGTACTCTTGCAGGGTGCACCTAACTTTTAGTCATGGAAATGTAATCAGCATTACCATTGTCCCTTTGTGGTTCTAGCCCACTATACAGTGTGTCCATTATTAAGGGGTGATAGGTTGAATTTTGCTTTTGTTTTTCTCTCTCTCTAAAAGTGGAACATTTTTAGAAAAATAGTTCCTGTTTTTTTTAAAAAGTAATCCATAGTTAATAAATTTCTGCAATGATTTATCCTAATTGCTCCTTTAAATGCATTTCTAATAGACAGACACATGAATTTCAACAATCACTTCCCTTAGGCTACATTAGTCAGCATGAGCTCAAACTGCTACGTAGACACTTTTTTGTTCCTTCCCAAGCTCATAAGCTGGTGTAAAAATTTTATGATGTTGCCTTAACAACGCCCGTTGGGATTTGGGATTATTTATCTAACACCCTATTACAGATAAAAACTGTTCTATGTTTAGCATGCAAAGTAAAGTTCCTCCTTAGACAATGCAGTGTGATTTAGGAGTGAATAGGATTTGGCAGAGCATAGCAGAAATCAAGGAGAAAAGTGTGCCAGTCCGTCGTCCCCCCCCCCCAATTTCCCTGGTAAGTGTACTTGGTCCAGGTAAGTACTAACAATTACTGTAAAAGTATTACAATAATAATGGTGCATCCTGAATGTTAAGGCCTCACTTGGGGCTGGGTTGGAGGAACTGGTGAAGATGAACACTGCTTTCCTTGTTAGGAGCAGGATTGGAGGCTTGAGACACCAGCAGCAGGAACCATATGATAAAAAGAGACTACCAGTTGGGTTTTTGTCTGTAGCTATGTTGGTCTAAAGACATAGGAAGGCAAGGTTCTTTGAGTAGATGTGATAACTTTTATTAGACCAACTGAGTAGTTGGAAAAAAGTTCGTAGCAAGCTTTTGGGCTCTGTCACCCTTCTTCAGGCATAGGTAGTCTCTGCTGTTCTGAGACTCCAGGAAATGAGAGAAGCTGAAAGTGTGGCAGGATGTCAGTGAAAATGTAAATAGGTAGAAATTAGAAAGACAAAAGGTAAAACAGAGGTGAGAGGGAGGAGAGCAGGAGAAAAAAAGGCTAAAGGGAGACATTACAGTGATAGATACAAGGTGGAAAAGAGGCTGTCATTGAAAAAAGAAAGAAGTTGGAGAGTGGGGGACCAAGGGGTCCGGTAGCCCAGAGAAGGGCAGAATGTTGGACCAGAGGATCCAAGCCCAGAGAGGGGCTGAGAATGGGTTCAGGGGGGTCTGAGGGCCCAGAGGAAGGGCCCAGTTAGTTGGAATGAGAGCAGGTGACATCAAATGATAACACCAGCCAGGCCTGGGGTGGCGTGGAGCCATGTGGTCCCTTACGACAAGAACCACAGACACCTGATTGTCATGACAGATTAGATTAAGACGCTCTGGAGCAGTCTCCTTTATATAAAACATTACAAGAAGGCGTGGAAAGCGAGATGAAGGGGTCGCTGCCCAAAGAGAGCAGAGTGAGTGAGGGTTGAAGGAACTCCAGGGGTTTCATGGCCACCCCTGGAGATGGGAATCCTTGCAGCCTGCTGGTACAAAATAAGTGTTGGCTCCAACATATTCCTTACTGTCGAAGATTGTGTGATTCCTCTTCTTTGCTAATATTTCCAAGTTTATACCTTCCGTTCTGTAGATTGTCCTTCAGCATCAGGGAAATTGATATTACAAACTCAGTTTCATGAAATTACCTCTTCTGCAAAGTATGCCCAGGTTTTATTGTATAGGACATTCTATAGTGAATTGTTTCTCAGACTTGAAATTCCTGTTTAGCAGAAGAAAAATACATGATGCTGCAAAGTTGCTGGAGCACCTTAAGGGTATAAGCAGCTCAAGGAAAGCTGAATTTCTTAAAGTTAATATCAAAAACCTTGTTTGTGTCCTTGCCAAGTAAAGTACACCATATCTTTGAAGGAGCCCCAATCATTAAGTTTTTCAGGTAACTGGCTCTGAAAGACTATATATTGTGTTCCTTCTGAAAAAGGTCATGGCAATGGTGTAAATTTTCCCCAACAAAAAGGATATATGCACTAGGTGGCTGTGTAACAGCAGGTGTGGTGATCCAATAAGAAGGGGTAAGGAGGCAGAGTTAGGCCAACCATTCCAATTTATAGACCCATGGCTTTGAAGATTTTTGAAGAAATGGTAGATCTTAAAAGTACCAGCGTCATTGGTTTTCACCACTTGTAGTTAAGCAGCATGTGTACAGGTTCTTAACTGGGACAGTGATTTAGGACAATCATTTTTTATTGGCGTTAGCGCCAATAAAAAACGTACAGTTTGCATAAATAAGTACAGGACTCAGCGTGTTTTGAACAAAACCTTGTTTATCTCAGTTTTTAAAGAAATCTAATCCTAATACTCATTGCTTTTTAAAATATGTGTTTAAAATTTATATACAAATCAGAAACCATTCCAAACAATCTTTTTTCCTTTGTTTCCTGAATCAAATCCTTCTGCTGCAACTCTAAGCTTCAACATTTTAAATTTTTGTCTTTCTTTAGAGGTGTGATGTCAGAGTGTCCAGTGTTAAGGAATCTTGCTGACCTTGGAGTTAAGGGTTTAAGCCCTGCTCTGGACTCAAGCCAAAAGCCACTCCCGGTTGACCCAGCTCTAAATAGATACCTGGTCAATGGTGGCTGGGCGTGATGTGAGCACCATCACTCCCTTGTGAGCTGTTGGCTACAGAAGTGGAGTATGGTAACCATACTAGCTCCAGTGGGCTGTTAGGCTTGGGTGGACCTTTGAATACCTGCAAAATGTCTTTCTTATGTCCATATAACAAGAAAACCCATATGAAAACCACCTAAACTAATTATACCATTGTGGACTGCAGCTGTTTTCATACCATATAGATCACAGGTAGGCAAAATACAGCCCATGGGCTGGATCCGGCCTGGCAGGCAATTCCATGTGGCCTATGGGACCTGTCTGTGAATCGAAAGAATTATCACGGAATCGCTGACCCTCTGGAAGCCAGTGCCTCCATACAGGATGTGTGGCTCTGTTTGCTAAGCAACCAACCCCTACCCCAGCCTGGCTTGACCTGCCCCCAGCCCCAAGGTAGGGTGTGCTGAAGACGAGAACCTTCTGGCAGAGGCTTTTGCTTGGCCACTCTATGGCTGTTTCCAGCCCTCCATCACTGCCAGAGTAGAAATTTAGGTAAGGGCCCCACTGGGCCAACGGTCAGAGACTCCCATTGGTGTTGTGCCCCAGCTCAAGTCTGGGATCGTGCCCGGTATGCAAAGGCCAATAAAGATACCAGGGGTGAAAGTACAAAGAAGGTTTATTGCTAGCAATAAAAGGTGCAAGCGGAATAATTCACGTAACAAGCACACCAGATCACTATTTCTAAGCATCTTTTATACAGGAGTTTTCAATGCCTTCGCAAGCGTGCTTGTTTAATGATTTGTTATAAGTGAGTGACGCAAGAAGTTCTTTACTGAGCATGTCTCTATACCTGTGTTTTAGCCATGTATCTCATTTACATACATATGTGTTTCATTAGCATACTTCTTCCCCACCTAAGGGTGTGACTTTTAGTATTTTAATGAGCCCTTTAACCCAGTACTCTGTTTCTTCTTTTGTTTTCAAGCCCCCTTTATCTAGGACTGTCTCCTCCTTATCATTGCAGATGGGCATTCTTCACATAGCATTCTCTTCTGCTTCGTCTTCGAGTAGAGGTTTCTAGGTCACTCCTTACATTGGGGGAGGGGGGCCAGGAGCATGGGGAGTTACATGCAGTGGGGCCTGGCTAAACTGGCCCTGCATGCTGTAGGAGCACAGGAGCCGGTACTGTGGGGCTGGGTCAGGCTGGCCCTGCATGCTGCCACTACTTTCAGCTGAAGACTTAGGCGGGAGTTGCATGCTATGGGGCCGGTTGGGCTGGCCCTGTACCCTGCCACCACATGTGGCTCTGGGGACTTGGGTAGGAGTGCAGGAGCTGTGCGCTATGGGGCCAGGAAGGCTGGTCCCACTCGCTGCTTCCACATGTGGCAAGGGACTTGGGTGGGAGCGCTTTAGGGCCAGGTGGAGCTGGCCTCACACGCTGCCACAATATGCAGCCAGAGTTGGGCAGGAGTGTGGAAATGCATGTTGTGGGGCCGGACGGGGCTGACCCCGCTTGCTGCTACCACGTTCCTCTTCAGGGACTCACACACTCTGGGGACTGTGGAGATCCCCCCACACACACATACACCCCACACACACATCCCCATACCCTTCTACAAACCCCAGACACTCGCACACTCCCACACACCCCCGACAACACACCCTAGACCCACACCTCTGCACATCCACACATGCATCCCGCAACCTCCCACCCTTCCCCACACACACACCTACACACTCTAGCTACCATACCCTCACACCCACAACCCCCCCAACCACACACCCCATACATCTGCACATACACTCCCATACCCCCCACACAAAATATACAGCCTCTACGTACACTATGCAAATGCACGTAAATCGGGACAAAAATATTTTAAAATAAAATTAAAATATGTTATAGTAGATGTTTAATTTTTTTAATATATTTGGGGGGTTTTTTATTTCAAGGTGGCAATGCCCGCCGCTCCCCCAGGAATACTTCTGGGGCAAGGGGAGGGAATTCACGTGGCAGAGGTCAGAGGTTAGGGGCAGAACTTATGGTCTCAAGATGGAGACCAGGTGGAGGGTTACCTGGATGGAGCGGTAACCCTGCTCGCTGTTGGCCTCACCCCCATACTCCATCCCCGCTGTCATGGCAGCTCTTCACCGCTTCCAAGGACCAGGGCCGGGGGTAGGGGGCAAGGCTACTTGCTGCCCTTGACAGCTCAACAAAACTGGTTAAGTGGCCCACCAGACAAAATAATTGCCCACCCCTGATACAGACCATTGAAACCATGCTCACTTGGTTTTGGTGCCACCAGACTAATTCACTGTTTGGAATATGGGCAATCTTTTGGTTTGGCTGAACAGTCTGAAATATTTAACTGATTTCAGCAACTGAAACTCTGTAAGCTGACAGTTGGCTTGCAAGCAATGAAGCTGAGTAATCAATCAGTCAAGACTGAAACTGAATCTGCACACCTGAAGGATGTCTTGTCCTTGCATTTCTTGGATATTTGGGGTTGCTATGAGAGTTTCAAGTTTTTGAGTAATTTTATAGACTTTCTGTTCAAAACTTAATGAAAACTCAATGTTGTAGAAATGAAGTACTGTAACTTTGAAGTGGATAATTTCTTTTCTGAGTTTGGGCTTACTGACCTTGGTTTGTCCATTTTCATTGGAGCTTTTTTTTGTGAATCTGAATACCTGAGTATCTCCAGCTCTAAACTTTTATGTTGGATCTATTCCTAGAATTAGTAGCTCTTGGTTAGTCACTTTAACCAAAGTAAATTTAAATGTAATTTTCATGAGCCATCTGAATTGCACAGAATTTTGGACAGTCTGTCTACCATATTTAGGACTTTTTAACCTAGTTCAGTACCAACAAGGAAGTTCAGCTTCTCTATGAGTCACCTTGCCACCAATTTAAGATCTCGTTTCAGGATTTTGCACTGCATCATTTGCAGACTGTCAAATTGCAACCGGTAACAGGTGGCCCTGAATTTGATGCCAGTGCTTTTTCATAGGCAGTCCGTCTTGTTTGGTAGAGGGCATATGTGTGCTCGGTGATGTACTTTAATAATTGTGGTTTACACTGTAAAATTCAATATCTCATTTGAAGGATCATTAAAATTAATGTAATGATTCATAAGAAGTCTGAACGGTATATCTTGCTTAGTAATAATATACATGCCAAATTCAAGGCATGCCCATGGAAAAAAATGTATGTAGCTCATGACTTCTGTTGCATTCTGAATTCTACACCACACTGAATCTGACTTATTAGTGCAGGGGTTTTCAACCTTTTTTAATAAGTGTACCTCCAGGAGGGTGGCATGTGGCCAGATGTGGAGTGGGGGCTTGAGAGGTGGGGGGTGGCAAGTGGCTGAACGTGAAGCGCGGGTTTGGTGGGTGGCGGCAGCGCAGCGTCTGTATGACTCTACTCTTGCCCCACCCTGGCCCTGCTTCTGAGGCAGCAGTGGCAATGCTTTGTCCCTGCCTGCCCCTGTGTACCCCCTGGGATCTTTCAAAGTACCCTCAGGGATACATGTACCCCTAGTTGACAACTCCTGTATTAGTGCATTATAGGTTCTTCCATTACAGTAGTAGGCCCTCAGATTTAGATGCAGTAATATGTCTGTCGCAGAGCGCTTAGGTGCCCTGCTCCTAAAAAGGGGAAACAGCTAGGG
>NW_005842160.1:2095829-2124268 GCF_000455745.1 Alligator sinensis | reverse complement strand
TGGAAGAGAAGAGAAACCTGATGAAGGAGTAGCGTCTGACACGGCTGCGAGATGAAGAATCTCCAATAGGCTTGAACGTGGTTATAGCCGGGCGGCTTCAGTTTAAGTTATAGCCGAAGGGCTTGCATTTGTGTTGTTGTTTGTTATCGGTGGTTTGGGTGAGGCTATTAGGGGTTGGAGGAGGCCTCATAGGGGACTCTCAGCGGTGTGGGGACCCCAGCGCCAGCAAGGGCGCAGCATTGGGGGTGCCCAGACCCCAGCCCCAGAGAGGGGGCATTGCTGAGAAGCCCCAGAGCGGGCGTGGTGAGCCCCAGAGAGGGGGGTGTTGCTAAGAAGCCCCAGCGTGGGCGTGGTGAGCCCCGGAGAAGGGGGCGGCATTGTAGATGAGCCCCGGAGAAGGGGGCGGCATTGTAGACGAGCCCTGGAGGAGAGGGGCAGTGAAGAGCCCCAGGAGAAGGGGGCAGCACTTGAGAAGCCCCAGGAAAGGGGGAAGCATTGTGGAGAAGTGCCAGAGAGAAGGCGCAGAGAGAGACAGGGCCGTGAAGAGCCCACGTGCCAGAGAGAAGATGCAGGGAGAGACAGGGCCGTGGAGAGCCCGAGCGCCAGAGGGAGGGTGTAGACCCAGACCGAACAACGTTATTCCAGCTGCGAGGCTTGGGGTGTGGTAAAGGGGTGGTTGGAGCCACACATAGCCCATAAGGCTAGGGTGCCCCGAAGCACCCACTTGCAGACCAGGACCCACGAGGGCTCCGGGAGTCCACGGGGCCAGAGGCCGTGTCCAAGAAGACATAAGGCAGCCTTCCTGATATATTGAACATCAAAGACATGGTGGGTGAGAATCTGAGGGTGCCCTTGGGCCAACTTGGCATGGGAAGGGAGCCTTGAGGAGATCACGGCCCTCCTGTAGGACCCCACCGTGACAATGTCTTTTATTATAGGTATAAGTAGCCAATTGCCTGTCAAGACTGACAGGGGAGGGTGCCAAGTGGGGACGGAGCCCCACCACCCCGTGCCGCCGCCACCTTCCAGAAGTGGCAGGGGGGTGGGGGAGGAATCTTGCCTTGCCATCCCCTCTGCCCCCATCTGCCAGCACCCTGCGCCACTGCTGCCTCCAGCGCTGCTGGCCTTGTCCCCAGTCGTCATCGTTGTGTCTCCCCCCCTCTTGCGGTCCTTGGAGGCGGCGGAGTATCATGACCGTGGGGATGGAGCAGGGGGCAGGCCATCACTGCTGACCTTGCCCCCACAGTCCATCCCCTCTGGCATGGTGGCTCTCCACCACCTCCAAGGACCAGGGCCGGGGGTGGGGGGCAAGGCCAGCAGTACTGGCTTCACCCCCCTGCTTCATCCCCACCATCACAGCAGTGCTCCGTACTCTAATTGGTTGTTTCGCTAGCCAATCAGAGTGCTCCAAGAGCATTATGGACAGACAGACAGACGGACTAAGTCCTTTATTACATAAGAATTGTCTCTGCTGTATACAGGCTGTGTAAATATTCATGTCCTCATCCATATACTTTAGGTATAAATCACTTAAATTTTGTTGGAAAAGTCTGTTTCCATCTCAGCTATCATTGTATGCCACTTTCTAGAAGTTTTTACTGCTGGATGAGTAGCCGCCTCTTTGATGCTTCATTGGACAGGTCTGTGCAATTCCAGATATGCCACTCTTAGTTATGTCTCTACATTGGTTGAAATAAACCCTCTTCACTTTCTGTACTTCATCGCACTCTCCTTATCCATTTCACAGTGACTTCCTTACTCCACTTACAACAGTGCTACATCCTGTTGGGTAATGCTTTATGTCCTGTCTGGTCCTTCATACAGTATGAGGGGTCTACTTAAAGCTGTTAATCCTTATTCCTCCAGAATTCAATGACAGATCCCATGATGTTCCTGCAGTCTTATATGATCATCCTACTTCAAATTCTCAGTCCAGCTGGCATGTTATAGTCTTTTATATTCTTAACTGTCCTTTTTCATTATTTGTCTTGTACTGCTATCTTCTCCTGGCATCTTTTTCTGTTCTTGAACATGGGGGATGTAGGTCCACATAACTTCACCAGGTCCTGGATGACTGTAGCTTCACCCCATGGGCTATCCTCAGCTAAGCTCAGCAGCTGTAGCTAACTCCCTGAATCATGTGTTCTCTCTGACATAAGCATCTCCCTTCTGGTCTCTGTGACGTGATGGTGGTCCATCAGATGGAGATGAAGCGGTAGAAGTATTGACAGTTGTCAGTGCTGTCACAGGCTAAGACCCATCTCTCTCTTGGCTCATCAAAACTAGCTAGGAATACCTCGGAACAGGGGTACTCACCCCCTGGTCATTCAGATCCAGCCCACAAAGCTGTGTCATCCAGTCTGCTGGGTTCCCCACAAGGCTGAAAATGTGATGGTAGGGGGAGTGATGGCAGCATTAATAGCTGCTCCCCTGCTGAATTTCTAGACCCATGGAGAGCTGCATAGGCCGGATCAGGCATGTGCAACTGGATCTAGGCATGCATAAAGTGGGGCAGCATAGGGCTGAATCCAGGTGGCTTGCAGGGCCAGAGTGGGGTGGGGCTGGATCTGGGCAGCATGCAGCATACAGCTGATATGGGCGTGCAGCACTGAACCCTATGTGGTGACGCCACAAGGGATCCAGCCCACAGAGCGGCCCTGTGCTACTCATCCAGCCCATGGGTTTGCGTACCATTCAGTACCATCCAGTCAAGTGTGAGTACCATTGTCTCAGATGAATGCTGAAAAAGTGAATTCTGTGAGGGAGATGGGCATGCATCCTGCCATGCTGAAAGCATGTTGGTCTGGATGTTTGCTTAAAAATGTAGTTTCTCAGTGCCAGGTAGTTCACTGACTTCTCTCTAGTCTCAAATGGCTGCAATCGAGAAGATGGTAGCAAAACTGCTCTAGCAAGATCTGGTCTCTATAGGTACCTTTTTGTCACAGGTATGCAGACACTTCAATGAGAGTTGGATTCAGCTTGAAAGAATAACTGTATTCTCGTTCTCAGCTGATACTGACTGGCTGAGGATGAGGTGGCTGGTGTTCAGTTATCAGGGTTGGGAAGCAAGCTGCAGGAAAGAAGTGATTTTCTGTGACTTCTTCTGAAGAGAGAAGTTAGCAGGAGCAGAGGGGAGGAAGAGAAAAGGGCCAAATCTAGACAGACTTGGAGTAAGGATTCAACCTGTAAAAGACCTGACTGAGGGGGCTCTGGTAAGAAAGTGTGGAGGGTAAGCTCCGTTCAAGACAGCAGAGTGGCAGGTCAGCTCAGGAGGTGTGGAAGACCTTCCTTTTGTTTTCTTCTGGGGCTGTTGTTTATCACCACTCTATCTGGGAGTGCTAAAAAAAGCCAATTACTTGACAACACCTTCCCGAGGAAAAGCAGGCTTGATGCCTGAACTACTGATAATTATTAACTCAAGAAGGGGGCCTGGTCATAATAAAGAATTGTTATTGACTGGAAAGCCCCTCACTGGGTTGGACTCAAGTGACACAGCCAAGCTCATACTACTGTACTTCTTGGCTTCCTTTGACAAAATCAGTTACATGAGACTGCTTATTTGTGGCTATGTTCTAGCAGGAAGTGATGGGACTGCACAAAGCCAGCTACTCATAGTCCTCTCTAACGCATGTTGGGGTCTGTATTACTGTGTTGTTACTGATCGTGTTTCATAGTTTCATAGTAGCTAGGACCAGGAGGGACCTAATCAGATCATCTAGCCTGACCCCTTGCCACAGGCAGGAATGAATGCTGGGTTCACAAGACCCCGGATAGGAGATCATCTAACCTCTTTTTGAATTTGCCCAAGGTAGGGGCGAGGGCCACTTCCCTAGGAAGTTGGTTCCAGATTCTGGCCACCCTAACTGTAAAATATTGCCTTCTGGTCTCTAACCTAAACCTATTCTCCATCAGCTTATCACCATTGTTCCTCGTCACCCCAGGTGGTGCTGGGGAGAAAAGGGCTCTACCTATTTGCTGTTGATCTCCCCTGATGAGTTTGTAGGCAGCCACCAGGTCCCCCCTCAGCCTCCTCTTGCTGAGGCTGAACAGGTTCAGTCCCTCAGTCTCTTCTCATAGGGCCTGTCCTGCTGCCCTCGCATCAAGCATGTAGCCCTCCTCTGAACCCTCTCCAGGCTGGCCACATCCCTTTTGAAGCGCGGCGCCCAGTACTGGATGCAGTACTCCAACTGTGGCCTGACCAAAGTCGCATAGAGGGGGGGTATCACCTCTCTGGACTAGCTTGAGATGCACCTTTGGATGCATGACAAGGTATGGCTGGCCTTGCTGGCTGCGGTCTGGCATTGGTGGCTCATGTTCATCTTGGAGTCAATAATGACTCCAAGATCCCGTTCCGCCTCTGTGCTTTCAAGAGGGGAACTCCCCAGCCTGTATGTATGCTGTGGATCCCTTCTCCCAAGGTGTAGCACCCTGCATTTGTCTACGTTGAACACCATCCTATTCTCATCCGCCCACTTTTGTAGTCTGTCTAAATCTAGTTGCAGCCTCTCTCTCCCTTCAAGTGTCCACCTCGTCCCACATCTTAGTGTCATCAGCAAACTTGGACAACGTGCTTTCAACCCCCTCGTCCAAGTCGCTGATGAAGATGTTAAACAGTGCAGGCCCGAGGACTGAGCCCTGGGGGACCCCACTGCTCACATCTCACTAGGTTGAGTACGACTCATCCACCACTACACTCGGTGCACCCCGTCAACCAATTTTTTTACCCATCCAACTGTGGAGGCATCAATGCCACAGTCGCCTAATTTATTGATGAGAAGGGTGAGAGTATCAAAGGCCTTCTTAAAGTCTAGAAAGACTATGTCCACTGCATATTTGATGTTCTTGTGTAACTGTTAAGAGCAGTTGTAACATAACAGGTTGTAACATTAGTAGAATACCAATGACATGATGCTCTGTGTCCTTTTCACTCATCTAGACAGCGCCATCTACAATTATTGCCTTGCATTTAAGAAATAATGAACCATCTGTTCTCGTTTAGGTTAAGGTGTATCCAGGAAAAATGAAGTCATTCTAAATGAAAACAGAAAACATTTCAAGGAACTGGCAAATGTCATGATTCCCTCCTGAGCTGGAGGCATCCATCTTACTGTAGGCAAGAAAAATGAGGCCTTGAGTTATGTTAATCCAGATACTCAGATTGATGATGGCCGTAAAAAGTTTTATTTTCCATTGTAAAGAGCCTCCACCCAATCCTCCTTGGCAAAGATGTGGCTACTGCAGTTCCTTGTTTGTACCACCTGCAGCCAGAGCTATTGGAATTCTTTCTACTTGGGACTGAGCTACAATATTCAAAGTTGTAGCTTTAAAGCATAACAGCCCCACACAGAAAAAAGCCTTTAAATGAAAGACAGCATGTTCTCAAGCACTATCCACACAACATTTATGAGAGTAATTTAGCTCGCCTTTTAGCAGGAGGCACGTTGTTTCACTGCTGGGCATTCTGCAATTACATTGTACCCTGGAACTATGCCAGTAATTTTGCATGGTGTGGATATTAATGAACAGTTGCAACAGGCGTTAGCCAATGCAGGAGCTCAGCTTCTGTGCTTCTGTTCTGTTGTAGAATCTGAGTACCATAGCTTCTGAATAAAAACAGTGTAAGTTCTGCTCTTGTACCCGAACCTGGCAAAAATGATTCTGTAAATTTAAAACATAAATACAAGGAAATAAAATATGAAAAGGAAGGTCTCTTCAGTTCTGTTTCAGGGTTTCCTCTTGTTTGCCCATATGCTTCTGTACAACATTCCTGACCTCCCTCCATGCTTATACCCATGAACAGATTTTATTCCAAGTGAGAAGCTTCAAAGCAGAGGATTTAACAACATTGGAAATGTACCCAAATAAACAGCCAGCTTTTACTGTATCACTGCTTCCACACAGTGGGAAAGATGGGAAGAGAATTCCCCTGAAATACACATTCATTATTGTGAATAGACAACCCACAGTCTTTTATGCTGTTGCCACACCTGGAACATTTTGGATTGCTTGGTGGGAAGGGGGGTAGGGTTTATTCTCTCAAAATCCTAAGTCCTCTCTCTCTCTCTCCATCTTATGAAAGACCTCGTTTTAAATAGCAAGCCCTATTTTCAAAACACCTAAGATGATTATGGAGGATGTAGTTCTTCCTACCACGGTTGGTAGCTGGGGAAATATATCCACACAAATCTGTGTGGCATGCTGCCCCTGAACTTCTGCAGTCTTGTAAGCCAAGTGTTCTGTTAAAGCAGTTTTTGGTGAAGCAGGTCCAGCTCCAGTATCCCCTTCCCTGCCTGCATCTGGACCTAGATGGTAATGAAAAACAGATATGGGGGGAAGCTATGAGATGAAGATGGTCCCTTTGGAGAGATTTTTCTTGCAACAGCTTTGCTCTGTGCAGCACCATTTTTGAGTTCAAGAAACAATGCTGGAAGAGGATTGTTTTGCAGAGCTTTGATGACTGACTGTGGTTTCCAAACATGAGAATAAATTATATTTGTTATTTCTGAAGTGTGGCCCAGAGTCACAAGAGGCAGCACACCGATACGAGAGCACCCTTATCTCATACAAATGAATGGCCAGTACTATCTGGATGCTTGTCATCTCCTACCTGCTACCGCTTGGTTAAACAATTTTGTGAGGATTAATTGTTTAGTCTGTAGTGATGGAAATCTGCATCACAACTGAAAAGGTCCTCTGTGTGTGCATGTGTTGTATAAGATAAGGAGTTTATTGATGAGTTTGCACGTGGGTTCCCCAGTTGTATTGATGCAGTTGATAGAAACCACTCACATATTCTGTCTTCTACAGTGTGCCTTGGTATTCATAAATAGAAAGGGGTATACTTCTGTTGTACTCCCTGGTCTGGTTAACCACTGCATTAGATTCAGGGATTTTGATGTGGTCTGGTCTGGAAAAAGTTCTTCATGATCCTAGAATTTTCAGGAAACTGCTTTCTTTAGTCTTTTCTCTAGAACTTTAGTCTTTTTCTCTAGGACTCTCAATTTTGCCAAACACTGTTCATTGATTAATGGTGACTTCCTGGACAGTCTGGTGTTGCCAAACCAGTTTAGCTACAAAAGTAACAAGCAGTTGTGATTTGTTGTTCCATTTCCATTGTTTCAAAGAGACCCCTATTTTATTTCACTGTTTCTGAGAGATCATATCGTGAGCATGTTCCCAGGCTAGCAGAGACCTTGGAGATAAGTCCCTTCCTCCTGTGATTATTGATATAGCCATCCAAAATCTTGACAGATGAAAGGAGATGTGACAAAGTCAGTCGGTCAGTGGTGCTTGACAGTGCTGTGGGAGAGTGGCAAACCTTCCCACAGTGAATACAGGTCCATTCGTCATATGGAGGTTGAAGCATACTCTGCTTCCTGGATTGCCTGTGCGCCTCTGCCTGGGCTCTCTGATGGTTCTCTGCAGTAACTGCAGCAGCCTTGATCTAGGTTCTCCAGACTGAGCGGTTGTGGGCAGGGTTCTCTCAGTTGTCAGTGGGAATGCTGAATTTCTTGAGACCTTGCTTGTTGCTGTATTGGAGCTTTGGCCTTCCTCTTCATCATGAGCAGTTCTTGAGTTCATCTGCTGAAGGCTTTGCTCTATGGCCATCTTGAGGCATGCTCTCCACATGTCCCAGCCGACAAAGCCTGTGAGCATCCAGCATAGGCTTCATAAACTGTAGACTGGTCCTCTCAAGAATCTCATTGGTGATCTGTTGGTCTCAAGTGACTTCAAGGATTTTTCTGAGACAGTGAAGGTGGAAGCTTTTCAGTCTCCACTTCTGCTTGGAGGACGTGACCCAGCTTTCACAGCCATAAAGGAGGGTACTGAGGACACAAGACTGACAGACAAACACCTTTGTGTTCAGGGTTAGCAGCTTGTTCCAGACATGAGGTAAGCTTGTCAAAGGTGACAGAGGTGTTGCTGATTCTCACATCAAGATCTCTATCAAGGCTAAGTGAGCTGGTAAGAGCTGAGTTGAGAGAGCACAAGCGATCTACACTGGAGCTTCGTTATTGACATAGATTTTGGGTGGGATGTTGGTGCCCTGCAACGTGACAGATGTTTTCCTGATTGCCATGCCAAACTTGCTGTATACATCAGAGGACTTGTTCATCGTGATCTGCAATTCATCAGGTGAGTTAGAGACAAATGCAACATCATCTCTGAAGAGCAGATCCCAAATAGAGAGCTGGGTGACATGCCTTTTGTTCTGGAATTGTCTCATGTTGAACAAGCTGATTTGGTTAGTATGCCAGATTGATCATTTCCAAAAGTATATTTGAGAAGGATAGAAAAGAGGTTGCCAGAGCTGGTATGCAGCCTTGTTTCATGCCAGGATAAATGTTAAACTCAGATGATTTTCATTTTTATACTGGATGGCTACCTTCATTCCATCATAGAACTCCTTGAATAGGGAGAGCACCTTTTGTGGACAGCCAGTTTTTGACAGGATCTTTGTAACCACCGGTGACGTTCACTTGAGCGCTTCGCGCTTTCGGCCATTTGGACTCAGCTGTCTCCTTTTGAGTCGACATCTTGCCTTCCAGTAAGACGGTTTGAAGGGTCCTCCGGGATTCTCACCTGCCATGTCTTGTTGTTACCGGTTATTGCTGGGAGGATATTTTTGAATCCTGCCTCTCTTTGTTCCTTCCTTCGTCTCTCTTGCCTGGACTTCCGTTTTGGGGCTCCGCCTGCCTTATGTCTAGCAAAGATGTTTCTCCTTGACTGAGGCTGAGACAAAGTCTGCCTGCCATGGTAGTGGCCTTAGCCCTTATCTAGTCACAGTCCTGTCTGGACAGCGTACCATCCTGGTTCAGGCCTCACATCAGCCTAGTTTGCTTTCCTATTCGCCCTGGGATGCCTTACTCCCAGGCAACTCTCCCTTTCCTCCCAATGGCTACTTATAGCTTCAGACTCTCCTCCCAGGTTCACCGCTGCCCCAGTCTACATCAGCTGCATCCTTGATCTATGGTCTCGTCAAAGGTAAGGATTCAGGCTCTGCCAAGCCAGCTTTATCAGGGCATTCCCCTTCCTGGGGTTGCTACCACTTGCCCCTGTTGGGGCTGTCGTTCACTACCAGCTGCTTCAGGCCTTCCGGAGGACTCGCTTCTGGTCCTCCTCAGATGCTGGCTGGAGGGGTTTTTATTCCCCCCTCCGAGGGCTGGCTGAAAAACCGGCGTTGCCATACAGCCATAAAGCATGCCCATGCTGGTGCGGCTGAACATGCCGGCTCTTCTGTGGCTGCTTCTGCTCTCCTCCCTCCGGTCTTGGCGTGGCTTGTGTTCCTTCAGTGCCTCTCTCCCGCCTCACCTTTTGATCTTCGGTGGTGTCCTGCCATCTCTGCATCCCTCTCGCTCTCGGCTGAGAGGTAGATCTTGGTTTGTGGCAGCGTCCCCACCACAATCATGGAGATGCCATTCTTGCTAAGTGTTGAAGGATTTTTGTAGGTCAGTGATTGCTACATAGATGGGTGCCTGTTTTTCACAGCTTTTTTCTTGCAACAGAGGCAGAGTGAAGGACATGGCAGTTGTGGAGTGTCCAGTTCTGAACCTACAGGGGCTCTCAGAGTAGATGATCTCAGCAAGAGTTTGGAGTCTTTTCAGCCGGACCCTTGCAAGCACGTTGCTGATCATGTTGAGCAGAGATAGCCTTTGGTAGCTGCTGCAGTCTGCTCCATCCCCATTATTTTTGTATAGAGTAATTATCTTTGCCTCTTTCAAATTCTGGGGTTATGTGGCTTTCTTCCCAGCAAGCACAGAGAAGTGCAACATGTTAGCTTTCTCCCCCTGCCCTTAGGAGTTCCAGAGATATCTGATCAGTGCATGTTGCTTTCCCAGGTGCAGTCTCTTTGATAGTTTTCTCTACATCTTCAAGAGTTGGTGTTTGTCCTGCTTCTGCATTGTTGGAATCTGGGGAATGGGCACTTACGGCAGTATCGCAGATAATGGTATCCTTTGTTAATACTCAGCCCATAAGTCAAGTTCTTTTTGCTTGCCAATCAGGATGGTACCATCTCTTGCATTCAAGTTTGCAGTCTTTTTACAAGTTGGACCCAAGTATCTTTTTGATTCCATCATAGGTACCACAAAGGTTCCCTCTTTCAAAGCAGTTCTGAATCTTTTTGCATGGGTCTTGCCAATACTTCTGGGCACATTCTCAGGTGGATTTTTGGATCACAGCCTTAGCTTCTTTGAACTTGAGATTTCTAGACTTAGTTGGTTGTTGAAGTAGAGTTAAGAGAGCTTGCCTTTTCTTTTTTGTGAGTGGGACCAGCAAACATTCACATGCTGAGAACCAGTCAGGTTGTTTTTTCCTTGTTGTTCCAAAGATATCCTTGGCAGTAGCCAGTGTCTTGTTCTTGAAATTTTGCCACAAGGTGTCAGAGTATTGATGTGATTGATGGGTTAAACCTCTGACTAACCGAGCAGAATTATAGGGAGTTGGTTAGCAAGTAGTACGTGGATTGGCTGCTGTATTATGCTTCATTTTACACTCTTGGAGTATGGTTGTGGGGCGGGGGAGGAGGGGAGTACCTGTTTAATAATTTTAGCAGGGCATTAGGTGCCCTGTGTTGAGGGTGAAATCTTGGGAATTATACTATTCCATGAATACACTTCTGCTTTCAGTTGGAAAATACATCTCTGCTCTGTGTGGCAAAGCTTCTCAGATGATGCCTGTTTGCAGTGCCAGGAATGGAACTACCAGAGATTCAGCATACTGGAAGGGAACAGATACTTATTCAGAAACCAAGGAAAATATAGCTGTGCCTTGTAATATTTGTGCCCTCATCTGAACACTTTCTACACTGGAAGTTGCATATTTTAGCCTTTGTGGACCAGCTAAACATTCCTGGTATCAACACTACCCTTTTTTAATTTGTAACAAGCTTTGAGGCATTTGTAGCAGGTGGTGATGTTTAGTGCATTTGAATTTGTGGTGGATAATGCAGGTAGGTGGTTTATTACGAATTTGTAAACAACATTAATAAGGGATTTGCAGATAAAAACCTCTGCAAATTGTTTGTTAAAGCCATTTTTATATTTTTTATACAATTTATAGCATCTTGATATAAGATGTAAGTGAAAAGCCATACACACTTGAACTGATTTTCTGTCTTAGTACCTTGTATAGTCAAACTGCAGTGTGTGCATATTGCATAACTGTACGAGGCTTAATAAATACATATCTACATTGTGAAATTTTTCTTGACGCCCCAACAGCTGACTTGGCAAGCAGTGTGAGAGGAAGCTTGGCACAGAGCCTAAGTTGTGGGGTCAGGTTCTTCAGCAGTGAAGTAGCAGTGGTTGAAAGGGAAAGGTGGTAGAAACTACCCCAAAACGTATCTTTAGATGTACCCTTAAAATCTGTCTGTCTTTTCTATCTCTGTTAAATTTAAGTAGATTGCCAAGGTTTTAATTGTTTTTAGAGGTTTACTGTATTTTTCTCTTTTAGCCTCCATCTGCTTTTCTTTCTTCATAGAGTCACAGATTGTGCTTAATAGACTTTAGGGCTAGAAGGGACCTCCAGCCCACTGCCCAAAGGGCAGGAAGTCAGATAGGGTCAAAGGATCCCAGCAAGATAAGCATCTAAATGTTCCTTAAAAGTGTCCAGAGCAGGTGCTTGCAGTTTTTCTTTATGACCAGTCAAAAACGGTGTTGCAGGAGTTTGTGACTGTTGGACCTTGTCATCCCTTGGGGTGCTCTGGTGAACAGGCATTTCCCCAGATCCTGATGCACACCCCTTATGTACTTATAGGCTGCCAACAAGTTGCCCCTAAGCCTGCGCTTCTCCAGGCTGAAGTGTGCTGTAGCTTGCAGCCTCTCTTCATAAGGCCTATTCTCTTGCCCTCTGATCATGCACGTGATTCTCCTCTTGACTATTTCAAACTTCTCCATGTCCTTTCTGAATTGTGGATCCCAGAATTGGATGCAGTACTCCAGCTGCAGCCTCACCAACGCCAAGTACAGCGGGAGGATGACATCCTGGGTCTTACTTGAGATGCATCGGTAGATGCAAGCCAGAGTTTTGTTTGCTTTGCCGGCTGCGGTATTGTATTGGTGGCTCATGTTCATCCTGTGGTCGATCATGACCCCCAAGTCTCTTTTGGTCATGGTGCTGGTGAGTGTAGCATTACCGAGCCTATAAGTATGATGTGGGTTTTTTTTCCCCTGAGGTGGAGCACCTTGCATTTCTCCGGATTGAATGCCATCAGGTTTTCATCCGCCCACCTTCCTTGTGTTGTATTTGTATTCCATCACGCTCATCCCCATGCTTTTGAGGTAAGCTTGTTACATAACTGTTATGCTTTGGCATTTCAACACCCATGGCATTTTAAAGGCAGGTTAATTTCTCTGAACCAGAATATAATGAAAGTTCACATGCTTGAAAATAAGATAAGTTTTCCCTGATATGAAAAATAAAGGATGAACTTTATTGGTACAGGAGTGAAAATGTTTAGTTTAGGAGGCAAGTAGTGTGTCTGTTCTTGAAACATTTGCAAAGGAATTTGGTTACAGATTATACAAGTATTACACACATTGGCATTCCATACTATTTAAATGTTGGCAAGAGCTTGGTGACTAACAAGTTTACACTGATCTATTTATTTATTTTGGAATTTTCAGATCATTATGAGGATAATTGCATTTTAAAAATATAAACAACATCGCCTCCTGGCATATTAAATCTATTTAATTTAGCAAATATGTCCTTTAACTCAGTAGCTACCTAGCATTTACATTTAAAAGCACTGTAGTGGATGGAAAGAGTAATTCTGAGAATTAAGGGGTAAGCTTTTTCCAGCTCTTTACTTTGGGTTTCTCTGTAAGGCCTCAGTTCAGCCAAGCACCCAAGAACATTCTTGACTTTCAGTACATAAGAAGACCCACTGAAATGGTCTGCTGCATTAGGGGTCTAAAATTGCAACATGTTCACAGAGGTAAAACCAAAGGCAAGCAAAGCCAGTGACTTGGTGGTTTCTTTCATTAGTGCCTTGTGTATAACTTGTTTTTTATTTTCCAGTCTTGATCTTCTTCTCAAACATAGGCTATAATATTTTCAAAGCATATGAAAAACCTATGCTGTTCTGAATGAGTTAGTCTCTAAGGTGCCACCTTTCCCTGCCCTGCCTTCTGCTTGGTTTAGGATGGTGATGGATGGAAGGTTGGACTGGGAAGAAAAGGGTTTTTTTGTCATAGTTCAAAAGCAGTCTTTCTGGTCTATTACTTAGGTTGAATAATTCCAAAGGGTTTTTATTCAGTTGTAAGATTGTGGTCACTGACATGGGGAGCCTGGTTTAAGGGGAAGGGAGCATACCCAGGGTATGTGACATTTCCTGAAGGAGAGAGAACGCAGTGAGTCAAGGACCAGAGTAATGTTTCAAATGTCTTGTTATAATAGATGCCACTTTTTCTGTCCTTGAACTATAAAAAAATCTGATATCATATGGATGGGCAGGGTCATAAGCAGATATTATTCATTATGGCTAGTTGTATTGCTCATATTTTCCTGGTGTTGATAAGAAGCATTAAAGAAAGATATAGTCTCTCATTTAGAATCAGTCATTTGTGAATCATGAATTTATTCTACAGTGTTGGCTTCTAAAGTCTTACTTCTGCAAGGGGATGAGTGTTTCTTCTGAGTTTTATGATAACATAACTGAATTGAGGGTACCCAGTATGGCTCAGGGTCAATCCCACAATCATTGCTCATAGCCTTTGCTGGCTATCTGGAGCATGTTGTATTAGTACTTATCTAAAGATTTTGACCAACGATTTTTGTTGAAAATCTGACAGTTTCATCAATAGCCCAGCACCCTCCCTGGGTGCCATTTGGATTCTGTTTCTTTGCCTAGTCTGCTGTTTCGCTTTTTGCTTCCTATTCTGTGCTCCTTGCCTAGTCTCCTCTGTTTTCTGCTTCTTGTCCTGTGTTCCCTGTCTGCTCTCCTGCTTTGCTTTCTGTTTCCTGCCCTATCTGCTTCTGTGCTGCTGTCCCCTCCCTAGTCTGCCACATACCACTTGAGGCAATCGTTCTGCAGGTTGGCAGCTCTGATCTAGGACATTCAAATACTTATCTAATGTTTATTTTCTTCAGAGATAGGTACACAGCTGTCCTGAATATTTTAATCTCCTTGTATGCTATATCAACATTAGCTCCCTGGCTTTGTATCTTTGGTCCATTTTGCCAGTAAGATCTATATCATCACCTGAATCTCTGCTGCAAGGATCCTGGACTTCAGAGAAGCACTTTGACTCACTCAGGGAACTGATGGGCAGGATCCCCTGGGAGGCCAGTCTGAGGAGGAAAACGTCCAGGACAGTTGGTTGTATTTTACAGAAACCTTAATGAGGGCACAGGAATGAACCATCCTGATCTGCAGGAAGACTAGCTAGTACAGCAGATGACCAGCTTGGCTTGGCAGGGAACTTTTCAGTGAGCTAACACACAAAAAGGAAGCTTACAAGAAGTGGAAACTTGGACAAACAACTAGGGAGACATATAAGAGTATTGCTCGGACATGCTGGGATAAAAATCAGGAAGACCAAAGTGCAATTGGAGTTGTAGCTAGCATGGGAGACAAATGGTAATTATAAGGGTTTCTACAAGTATGTCAGCAACAAGAGGAAGATTAGGGAAAGTGTGGGCCCCTTACTAAATGAGGGAGGCAGCTTAGTGACAGACAGTAAAGAAAAGGCTGAAGTACTCAATGCCTTTTTCACCTCAGTCTTCACAGGCAGGGTCAGCTCCCAGACTGCTGCACCTTGCAGCACAGGGGGAGGAGGTGAGCAGCCAACAGTGGTTAAAGAACAGGTTAGGGACTATTTAGAAAAGCTGGACATGTAGAAATCCGTGGGGCCAGATGCAGTGCATCTGAAGGTGCAGAGAGAGTTGGTTGATGTGATTGCAGAGCTGCTGTTCATTATCTTTGAAAACTCGTGGCGGTCAAGGGAGGTCCTGGATGATTGGAAAAGGGCAAATATAGTACCCATTTTTAAGACAGGGAAGATGGAGGATCCAGGTAACTACAGACCAGTTAGCCTTGCCTCAGTCCCCGGAAAAATCATGGAGCCGATCCTCAAGGAATCTATTTCTAAGCACTTGGAGGAGAAGGTGATTAGGAACAGTCAGCATGGATTCACCAAGGAAAAGTCATTCCTGATCAATCTGATTGCCTTCTATCATGAGATGACTGGCTCTGTGGATGTGGGAAGAGCAGTGGACATGATACACCTTAACTTCAGCAAGGCTTTTGATGTGGTCTCCTACAATGTTTTCACAAGGAAGCTAAGGAAATACAGGTTAGATGAATGGACTGTAAGGTGGAAAGAAAACTAGCTGTATTGTCAGCCTCAGAAGGTAGTAATCAATGGCTCAATGTCTAGATGGCAGCCAGTATCAAGTGGCTTGCCCCAGGGATCAGTCCCAGGGCTGGTTTTGTTCAATATCTTCATCAGTGACCTGGAAGATGACATGGAATGCACCCTTAGCAAGTTTATAGTTGACACCAAGCTGCGGGGGGGGTAGCAGATATGCTGGAGAGTAGGATTCGGATTCAGAGAGACCTAGAGAAATTGGAGGATTGGACCAAAAAGAAATCTCATGAGGTTCAATAAAGATAAGTGCAAAGTCCTGCACTTAGGACCTAATAATCCAGTGAACTGGTATATACTGTGGACTGACCGGCTAAGCAGCAGCTCTGCAGAAAAGGATGTGGAGGTTACAGTAGACAATAAGGTGAATATGAGCCAACAGTGTGCCCTTGTGAAGAAAGCTAACAGCATACTGGGCTGCATTAGTAGTAGTGTTGCTAGATCAAGCAAAGTGATTATTCCCCTGTATTTGGCACTGGTGAGGCCACATTGGAATACTCTGTCCAGTTTTGAGCGCCCACTACAGAAAGGATGAAGGCAAATTGGAAAGAGTCCAGTGGAGGGCAATGAAAATGTTTAAGGGGCTGGGGCACATGGCTTAGGGGGAGAGGTTGAGGGAACTGGACTTATTTAGCCTGGAGAAGAGAAAACAGGGGGGGGGGGGTTTAATAGCAGTCTTCAGCTACCTGAAGCGGGTTTTGAAAGAGGATGGAGCTAGACTGTTCTCTGTGGTGGCAGATGACACAACAAGGACCAATATTCTCAAGCTGCAGCCAGGGAAGTTTAAGTTAGGTATTAGGAAAAACTCTCTCATGTAGAGTATAGTAAAGTACCTGGAACAGGTTACCCGGAGAGGTTGTGGTATCTCCATCTTTGGAAGTTTTTAAAACCTGGCTAGACAGTGGCTTGGCTGGGATGATCTAGCTGAGTATGGTCCTTCTTTGAGTAGGGGGTTGGACTAGATGATCTCCTGAGGTCCTTTCTAGCCCTAATTTTCTGATTCTGAGTCCATAGGGAGATCTTTGAGCTGTGCAGACTAGTAGGGGAAAATGTCCACAGCATTCTATCTTTTATTTCTTCATCTTTTATTATTATCTGTTCTTTTCCATTTTAAAAGATCAGAGCTTAGAATGGCACATTCAATTGTCACTGGCATTCACAGCTATAGCCAAGTATGTCAGCTGTAAGCAGAATTCATTTCTGTTATCACTCTTGTACTACCTTTCCATTGCAATATTGGAACAGCTGTCAGAAATGTAGTAAGCCATGTGACTTGTATCTGCCACATGTGAATTTCTCTCTCGAATGATGAAAATTCTGAGGTTTTTAAAAGTTTTTATTTTATGACTTCTGTGAAATGCCATGTTTGTTTACATAAGCAATTGAACAGAATTTCAGCTTGCAATCTGAAGAAAGTGGTGATGTTTGATCCTGTATGAGCTATTTTTCAGGGTTGGACTGGCCCCAGAGGAAGTTCTGACTCTGATTTTTGCTATGGACAGTTTAATTTGTGACTGAGGAGAAGCAAAGCTGACAGTCCAATCTTTGTCTCCTTGTCAGAGCTTTAGGAGATCTTTCAGCTGTGTTGGCAGTCTAGTGCAGGGGCAGACAGTTATTTCAGGCGGAGGGCCACTTACTGAGTTTTGGCAGGCCATCAAGGGCCTCAGGACAGGTAGGCAAGGGCAGGTAAATATTAATTTTCTAAATTTTTTAGGGGCCCTGTGGGCCAGATAGAACGGCTTGGCAGGCCGCATCCAGCCTGCGGGCCACATTTTGCCCACCCCTGGTCTAGTGAGTGTCTTGAATTCAACTTGAGAAGCTTAGTGGTGAGTGGATGGTAGACGTGTTATGTTTCTGGTAGCTGATGGTGCTGAGGAGACAAGTCATTGGCTTCATGGTAGTGCTATTCCAGGTAAACAGGAACCATTTCTATTCCCCCTCTTACTAGACCACATTGGTGCCTTGAGAGAAATCCCAGTATTAAACTGCCTAATTAGAGGAGCATGCAGTATTGTTGTTGGGTGATAATACAGATCTTTATAACTTAAAATTTATCTCACATAGAAAACGGGGCAACATGCAGGCAGAGATCTTCTATAATAACTGACTCTATCTAGATAGCTAGGAAGCAAAGACTAAAACAAATTAATACCTTTTGGGTCATGTGGAAGAGCTTATATTTTGGAGCTGGATATTCATAGCAGGCAGACATTAATATATTTGATTAGTGTATTATTTTAAAGGTAAACTTTTATTGGTAAACAGTGGAGTTATCTTTTCATTACCAATATTCTAATGAATTTCTAAAATGTATTTTAGTTTTCTTTTTCTTGATTTATAATTGCAAATATTTTCAGTATGTGGAGCTTCTACCTAACAAAATTAGTAATTTTTTTTTTTTTTTAACTATGGGTAGGTGTAATTTTTCTAATAAAGAAATAGCTGGCAGGCAAGACTGAATTGTGACACTTAATAGAAGTAGTAACATGGATTTAGTGTCCCGCCAGAATCATATTCTGACTTCCTTTCATGGCTGTAGATGTGGTAGGGCTTGCTACCACTGCCCTGAGTGTATTTGCCTACAGGCAGCGACAGGGTGGACCTCGGCTTCGGATCACCTGGTCTGCCATGAAGTTGGTCTTATGTTTTCTTGCCTGTCATGACTTTGATGAAATTATATTCCCAGGAGGCACTGCCTGCGGTGATCCTGCCTGGTCTCGATCCCTGTTTCTTCTGTGGGGTTCCAACCCTCCCCTTTCCCCCAGCCTAGCCTCTCCAGATGGTACACAAAAGTCCTTCTGCAGCCAGGTCGCGGTGCTGCCTGTTGTGCTGTTGTTTGGCCCTCTACCCCAGGGAGACCTTTGGTCTTGATTAGGTACACCCTTCCAGGGCTGCTGTTGGCCTGAGCTCAAAATATCAAAAGAAAAGGCAAAAAAAAAAACAAAACCCCAAGGAAAACCTTGACTGCTCTCAACCTCCTTGTCAGGCTCAGTCTATGTCCCCTTTCACCCAGGGTCAGGCTCTCAAATTCCAATCTCAACAATCAGGAAATCACTTAATATAGTCTCTGTTGTGCACAGGCCTGCCCTGCTCCCCTGTGAACAGTCACAGTCTCATTGGGATATGTCCCATGTGCAGCAGGGCTCTACCTGTAACTGCAATTTTCCTCAAGCCTCTCCTCTGTATCCTCTGCTGACACTCTTCTCCAGAGATTATCAACGGCTGTATGTGTTCTGTCTCCCAGATCCTCAGCTGAGGCTCTGCTCTGGAGCTTATCACCAGTCATGTGTGTGCAGGGCTCCTTCTGCCTCCTTCCCAGGGTCACTCCCCATTTCTCTGGCAAGTCTCACAACCCTTGCCTGCTGGGATGCTCAGCCCCTCCTCTCTCCCTGTGGCCTGTAGGGAACTGACCCCCCTCTACCCCTCTCTGGGGCCGGAAATACCTCTGGGCAGCCTTCCTCTTCTATTCCTGAGCGAGATGCTGCTCCGGAAGTGTGGTGGGTGTTTCTTTTCCCTTCCAGTCTCCAGCTGCAGCCCTGTTGGCCTTGCATGCTGTGAGTTTTGCTTGTTTTCACTCTCTCCATTTGTTGCTGCAAGCTGCTTTCCTTCTCCTGACCTCCCCTACCCAGCATGTAAGACACCTCAGGACTTCTGTTCGCTCTCTCTGTCCTTCACACTTCCCCTTTCCTTAACTCCAAGGCCTGTTCCTAGTTCAGAACATTTTGTTGAGTATCTTTTACTATACCTAATTGCTTTGGGGTTTGGTTCCTAAACTTGACTTGTATGTCCTTTAGATGTTGCCAGACTGTCAAAATTTATATTCAGTAGTGAATATTCTTGTATCGTGAAGATCAGTGCAAACTAGATTTTTGTTGTTCGGTTTTTATTTTTGCTCTTGTGATTTGGAGAATCTTATGTACAGTTTATGAATTTTGTTTGGTAATTGGGAACTCAGTGTGTTTATCTCTATCAGACTAAAACTCTGTCTTTTAACCTCCATGTTGACCTGAAATTCCAAGGGGTGGTGACCTAGATAAAATTGTTAAATCTTGTTGATTCTCTAATCCCAGTAAAGCCCCTTGGACAAAGATTTGGCTATGTCCTGTGCAAACCAGATTTCCAGATACCCAGAGAAGAGGTAACTAAGCATTGTATTTCTTGTTAAGGGACTTAATTATCTTAGAAAGTTGATCAGAAGGTCACCTCACAAAGTTTGGCACTGATTGTGGGAGCTATCGTGGTTGGGTCATGAGGGTCAATTTCCTGAAGAAGTACTAGACAGAATGTCCGGCCTGGGATTGTGCTGGGGAGACAAGAGAAGTGCTGCAATTGGCTCGCCACAGAATGCTTCAGAGCACTCAGACTCCACGGGGCTAGATGGAAACATTAGTTTCCATTCTGTTAAGTGTCCGGCCAAGTGAGCTTTGATTTGGCTACATGGTAGAACTCTGTACCTTCCATTTCTATTCAGAGAAATTTTTTATGCTGGTAAAGTCTATAGAAAGGTACACAAACTATGGAAGGTAAAATGGGCATTAGGAAGACTGATGTGAAAAACATATATGTAAAGAAGGCAAGTAAGGTAATAGAGGCTATTACCTCTATTGCCTTGATACAGCAATAGAGGTAATAGCAACAGGATACCTATTCTAGTCAAAAGTGGGAAAATAGATGATGCGTAGTGATGAAATACCTTTAATACCAGCATCTTGGATCTGGTTCCAGCACAGATCAGAATGGTGCCAGGGTGAGCTGCTCTTTCTGGGTACTTAGCACCTCCTACTAGACACTTTGAACCTCACACGATTAGGTCCTTTCTAGAGGCTGTGAAGTATAAGCAAACAATAAGTTGTAGTTGAGTCAGGTGTCCTACATGGAATAAAGTCAAGCTCCATAAAATCAGTAATTGGAAAACCAGGCAATGCTCCATTTTTAGCAAGAAGAATAATTTCTTTTATCCACAGTAAACATTACAAATATATTTTTAATACTCCCACGAGTGAGAAAGAAGAAGGAAAACAGAGACAGGGGGTTCAATAAAACAACGATAATGAGGAATTTTAACTGCCCAGGTGTAAAGTGGCCAACTGTTGCATTGTAACAACATTTAGAGAAACATTTGCAGCACCTAAAAGAATACTTTCTTGGATCTGCAAGTTCTAAAGCACCTGATTTAAGTATGAAGGAACCCATAGGACTTGGTTCAAGATGTAATTCAGAATTCAGCAACTAAGCAGTGATGACAGCAATACAATTAAATCCAGCAACCTTCTGGAAATAAAATTCCTCAAAATTAGCCCAGCAATTGCATTTGCAGAAAAATAAATGAGGTTCAAGGGGGGCAAAAAAAATCCTTAAAACTGAAAACATGACAGTCACCCACAACACTAGGGGGAAATAAAGCAGGCAGGCAAGGGGAGGGAAAGGATGGTCTGCCTAATTGTTAAAAACTAAAACTGTACCTTCCATTTCTATTCAGAGAAATTTTTTATGCTGGTAAAGTCTATAGAAAGGTACACAAACTATGGAAGGTAAAATGGGCATTAGGAAGACTGATGTGAAAAACATATATGTAAAGAAGGCAAGTAAGGAAGTGTGTAAAGAGTGTTAGAAACCAGTAAGAAATGATTTAACCATCTAAGAACCAGGACGTCTGCCACAGGATCATTGACTCTGCTAGACAGCTGGGAGAAGGGAACGATTAAGAGGATAAAGATATTCCATATCGGGTGATTGCTTCAGTTTTCCCCCCCTCAGGTGCTCTTTGTGGGTACTGTAAAAGATTCAGCTGTTGAAAGAGAAGATATTGGAACAATAATTTATCAGCTTTTGATAATGTGCTTCAAGAAAGCTGAAGGAACTAACAAAAAATATTAATATTTGTAGCAGGGCACTAAGGTGCCTGCTACTGAGAGCAGGGAAGACTCCTCAGGTGCCGGTTGCTGAGGCAACTAGAGGGAGCTAATGATCTGCACCTGCCTAGCCATCTGACAAGCAGGGGCAGGGCCTGGCTCCTATATAAACCCCAGGCAGGAGGCCAGGTGGCAGCTCCCTACCAGCAGCCAAGGAGGAGGGAGCTCTCAGCCATGTTACAAAGGAGAGGCCTGATGAAGGAGCTGCGTCTGATACTGCAGAGAGACAAAGGATCCCTGGTAGGATTGAACGTTGTTATGGCCGGGTGGCTTCTGTTTACGTTGTAGCCAAGAGGCTTGTGTTTGTGTTTGCTATTTGTTACACTGGTGGTTTGGGTGAGGCTATTAGGGGTTGGAGGAGGCCTCATAGGGGACTCACGGAGGTATGGGGGCCCCAGCCCCAGAGAAGGGGGCATTGCTGAGAAGCCCCAGAGAGGGCGGCGTTACGGAGAAGGCCCCGGAGAGAGAGACGGGACTGTGGAGAGCCTGAGCGCCAGAGAGGACATGGAGAGAAAGACAGACAGGGCTGCGGAGAGCCCAAGGGCCAGAGAGGGCGTGGGGACAGTAAGGGACAGAACAACATCCGTTACATCGGCGAGGCTTGGGGTGTGGTATGGGGGTGATTGGAGCTACGTATATCCCATAAGGCGAGTATACAGGAACACTCACTATCGTAGTGGAAATAGAGAATACAGGATAACCGTGGAACAGAGAACAAAAGGCAGCCACCCTATAATATATAGAAGATCAAAGTCGTGGCGGGTGAGGATTAGAGGGTGCCAGTCGGCTACATGACACGGTAAAGGAGGCGGCAGGGGAGAGCACGGTGACCCTGACTGCCCTCCGGTTACAATATTAATTAAAATCCTTAGCTACTGCTATCTGGAAAGGAACAAATATTGTGCCTACCTGTAAAAGCACACTGGGTACTCCTGAGAATTAGTGACCTGCACCTTGCTCTAGAGCACTGTGTACTGGCTGCTGTCAGAGACAGATTACTAAATGAGATGGATCATTGGTCCGCTCTGACAGTCTTTTATGTGGAGGAAGGAAGAACCAGACTTGAACAACATTAGAAAGCTGACCATGCTAGCATTCCGAGTTGATTTCTCTGCAATAATCTTTGTTATTACTTAGTATAAGTCAATGGTTCTCAACTTTTTTAGATTCAAGCAATGTTTATTCAACTCACGGCACCATTCCATAACTTTTGTGAACTGTGGCACGCAATTTTAAAAACTAATGTGTATATATTACGGTGCTTGCCTCCTTGCAGAGGGAGCTGGTAGTGGGGGCAGAGTTTTGCCAGGCAGGGACAAACTTATCTCCTCGCACCTCCTTTATCACTTCATACCTCAAACCACCCTTCAAAAGTATGAAGGCATCTCTGTGTGCTGCAGCACCCTGACTGAGAATCATTGGTATAAATGAACACAAATGTTTACAAAAACATTATTTTGTAGGGTTGTCCCTGTGTCTTAAAGTGATTAGCTCTGAGAAATTCAGTGCATTTTATATTTTTAAACCAAAGCTATTTAAAAGAAATGAGGATTGATTTTTGCTTGGTGTGTAGACAGCAAGATCCCAGTGGTAGCATCATAAACATCAATTTACATCATAGCCCTTGGCCTCCTAGCTTTTCAGCAGTGATGAGACATTTTTACTACTGGAAGAAAAATAAAGGTATTCCTTAAGAAGCACAGGTAGTGCATTATTAAGTACTTTACATGCAAGTTTTAGATGGTATGAAATTGCTAGTGACAGATGAAGCCTGGTTCAGACTTGCTGTTAAAACTAAGAATTGCAAATGTAAAAATGGATTGTTCTGATGGGTTAGTTGTCTTAGATGGCAAAGTTGTCTCAACTCATATGTGCCCTTTTGTAAAATTGGTGGTAATAACACAGTACTTAAAAAGCCTTCAGCATTTACCAGTATTGTAAGAAA
The DNA here is from genome assembly GCF_000455745.1 of Alligator sinensis. Lineage (NCBI taxonomy): Eukaryota > Metazoa > Chordata > Crocodylia > Alligatoridae > Alligator > Alligator sinensis. The sequence continues at coordinate 2,101,040 of NW_005842160.1, read as the reverse complement.
AATGCAGTGCGGTGGCCTGTGGCTGCTACAGAGAAAATGTATGTGAAATGGAACTACTGGCATATACACAAGAACAGTCTAGTACTTTCAAGGCTTCATTTGAGCCTTGTGTGAAATATATATTTTAGGCTGGTTAATTAATTTTTTTTTTTTTATTATTATTACTTTCCAGCCTTGCTGATTCATGGGGAAATGATATTGGAGTTCACTCCCTAATATTTCCATCAAAAACATGTTTGGAATTGCTGCTGATACTGAGTTTGAGTAATGCTTCTCTGCCGCCTTCACTTCGCTGCATGAACTCCTTCCAGGTAATGAAATGCCATTTATCCAATATAAAGGTATTATTTCTAGGAAAAAGAGCACCCTGGAGATGCATAGAATCATCCATGTGGTCTTTTCAGTTGGGGCTGCACTACTAGCTCAACTACTAAGTACAGCAAGGAAGAATTACCTCTACTGTGCAGTTTTTGACAATTACTTTATATAGACAAAGTTGGGAAGCTATAACAGATTTTTTTGAAAAGGAAGTTCACTCTCCAAGTTAAATAATAAGCTTAAATAAATGTCCCCATTTTTTAAAGTTGAGCAGCTTGAACAGTTAATGTGTAACTCCATTTAAATAAAATATTATGTAAAAGCTTTGCCAATCAAGTTAAAATAATTGCTTCAAGTTTTACTAATAACAAAGGCCTAGAATGTAAACCTTTACTGCCATGGTGTGAATGCTCTCTTAAATGGTAAGAGTAAGCTAAAATTCTATTAATAAATGATTCCATTAATAAATTCTTCAAAACTTAAATTGTCCACCTAATGAAAATGTAAATGAAACCATCTGTCCTAATGATGGCATTCTGCATAAAGCATTTCATGTGGCCTAGAATATTCTGTTGCAGATTACTGTCAGCATGCTACAAATCCTTCCCTGTCCAGGAGTTTGTGCTTCTAAAATTTCTAATGAACCAATTATTATAGAACCATTGAATTGAAAGAATTATTATAGACACACTCTAGAGTCATCTGTCTAGTCATCTGTAATGCTTGATAATAGAATATATGAACTTAACCTTTTTGATGTTTTCAAGTCTTTCCTTGTACTTAATCCAACAGTCATATAGTTTATATAAATAGGCAGTTAATTAGTTTAGCTCAGGTAATGTATCTAAATTTATAATTGACGCGACAGTTAGAAAACAAACAAACCTGTTTTAGTGCTTTATTTCTAATTGTGTGTACTATGATTAACTTAAGAATTAGTAAATTATTTTAATTAAAAGAAATCCCTATAATATAAATATTGGATTAGAAACCCAGTTGATGAAAAATAGGTAGCTTAATTTATTTTGAGAGCTACATTGAAGGTAAACAGTTGAGAATCGCATCCATAAAGTTAAAAAAATAACTAAATATACAGTAGTTTAGGCTGTATTTCATATATCCTCTAGGCTTGGAAAGTAGGAACCTGTATACTATGAGCACTGAAGTAAGAAATGGCCATTGCTGTATATTTCAAAATGATGTTTTTATACCTAAGGCTAGAACTGTTACTGGATTGTACTTCTCTGGATCATAAAATTTGAGGAATATTTTGTATGTTAGTGGAATGAAATTACAAAATTTAATATTATAAAAATAGTGGAGCTAGTCCTCATACTACTGCCTGCACTATGTGGTGAAATAGTTTAATCATACAATTTCTTAAATCACAAGTAAAATTAAGACTATCTTACTGTATGCTGATGCAGTATATCTTGCATTTTTATCTGTGCGTATAAAGCGTGAGATTCTGGAGTGGGATATTTCTTTTGATTTTTATCCGGATATAAATAGGAACAGACAAGTGATTCATAGAACTAGAGACAGATGAAAGAGTAAGTTCACAAAATTTCTTACCTCAAAGTCAGGGAATACTATAGCTCCTTTCCTAAACAGAAGTCTTAGTGCTGACACTTGAAAACTGCTACATGTGAGCACTTTTCTTTGTGTGAGTAGGTTCTTTCTTAAGATAGGATGTCAAAGTTTTAGATCATTTTGGTTTAATTTTTAATGCATTTTAATGGGGTATATCTGCTCAGTAACTTGGATGCTTGTAGCTGTATAGTTATGTTAAAAGTTTAGTCTAAGCAGAACATCATGCTCCATCTGGCACCTGGGCTAGTTCATTTAGAGCAGGGGTGGGCAAAATACAGCCCACAGGCCAGATCTGGCCCGCAGGGCCCCTAAAAAAAAAATGTAGAAAATTAATTTTTCTCTGCCCTTGGTTCCTGTCAAAAGCCCCAGCACAGGAAGCTCAGGTAAGTGGGGGGGGACCCCAGACAAGTCTCTGATCTAGCAAAGCGCTTGAGCATCTTAGCTTCATTGGCATCACTTGTGCTTAATATGAGCCCTGTGCTGAAATGCTTTGCAATTGTTTTGCTAGATTTGAGCAATGGGAAGATAATGTTTTCTGTTAATAAATTGTTCAAAACTTAAATTGTGCCTCTAATGAAAATGCAGATTAAATCAGCTCTTCTAATGATAGTTTTAAGGGTATCCTTTCAGGCTAAAGATACCATTTATTTTTCTTAAACTGACATGGAAGAATGTCTCTGTCTCTAGTAACAGACTGGAAATTTCATAACAAAATAGCCAACATTTTAATCGACTTCAGTAGAGGTAGCATTTTATTTTGTCAGGTGGGTAGGAATTTAAAAAAAGAGCAAACTCTTGATAACCTGAGAGCTTCAAGTTGCAACCTCTTTGGCGGGGGGGGGGGTCAAAGGATGCTGAGTTAAGTACAAGATGAAAACTTTGTTTTTTAATGTTTTACTATCTTTATAATTTCTAAAGAAGTAAAGGGAAGAACAACTTCTGGGATTTAGCAGCACACCTTTAATATATAGTTCTCAGTTGTCTAGAAAAGTATTTTAATAATGGATATATTAAATGGTGGTGAAATTGTGCCCAGGAAAACCTGGGATGGTTACCTGTTGTCTACAGTATTGGTATTATGACTGATAGCCTTCTCTGGTAAGAAGCCTATGTTTTGTATAGCAAAGGACTGTTCCTATGCAATGCACTTTTTCATAGGATCATAGAAAAGTAGGGCTGGAATGAACCTCCAGAGGTCATCTAATCCAACCCCCTGTCTGAGGCAGAAACAACCCTATCCAAACCATCCTATACAAATCCATTGTCAAGCCCATTAGCAAAACCATGCAGTCAACACTGACTGAACACAAGACATAACACCCTAATCTGCCACAGGTAAAGCAGGGAGCTATGATAACCAGTGTCCTGCTGCTGCAAAGACTGTTAAAATGTTAAAGATCCAAGGAACAGGACCATGCCTCCTGATACAGGGAAAAGCAACCCTCTTCTCTCCCCACCTCCCATTTGGACCAATCTGATCTTGCGGTAAAATTCCTTCCAAATCCCAAATACAATGATTAGTCTAACCATGAGTGGAAGGGCACAAGACCGTCTAGCCAGCAACCCCCAAGTTTAAAAACATGTTCTTTAGGTGCTGCCTCAATCCTTAGCTGGTGACCAAGGAAAGCATAATGTAGCATAGGAAGAACTGACATATTGAGCCTTTGGTAGGTAGTAGGCAAAAGGTGATTCTTCTCACATCTAGGGATGTGTAAATATCATTTAAAAATATTCATTTAACATCCTCTAATTATATCAGTTAAATGACTAACCAACAACACAGCAGCTAAGACACAAATCCTGCTGGGAGCCACTCCCATTGCCCTTTGTCTCAAAGTGGGGGGGAGGGGTGGAAGAGGCAAGCCCAGCTGACTTGAAGCCCTGTGGCTGGGAAGGAGGGAGCACCTGTGAACAAGCAGCAAATCATTTAATTGACGAGTCATTAAGCTGCTCCCTATCTTCCTCTTAGGCCGGAGTGGGCAAAATACGGCCCATGGGCTGGATCCCCTGTCTGCCCAGACCCTGTTCTCCTGCCACCCTGCTTTGGGTCCCTGCTGGCACAGGTCCCAGGGACAAGGGGAGAGACTTTTGGTGGCAAAGGTCAAGGGCAAAGGTTAGCGGGGTGGGTCTTCTGGTCCCAAGATGGTGACCAGGGGCAGGCCACCTGTCAAGGGGCAGGGCTACCCTTGTGGTCCTTGACAGCTTGCCCGAACTTGGTAAGCAGTCCTTCAGCTGAAATAATTGCCTGCCCCTGTCTTAAGCTATGGTGTCATGAGATGGGGTCCCCAGGGTTGGCCGTGATACCCCCTAGGGCTCCTGACCGTGCCAATCCTGCCCAACTGGCACCCTCTTTCTCTCCTGCCCTGTCTTGTTGTATTAAATTAGGGAGGCTGCCCTCTAGTTTGTATTTTTGGGCATGGTCCTGATGGACCCTGCTGACCCCTGTGGGTTCCTTGACCCCTTTTGGGTCCCACTCCAAAATGGATGCCTCTTGGGACACCCTCAGCCTTATAGGCTAGATGCTTGGCTCCAAATCATCACTTTACCACGGCCTAAGCCTCGCAGATGGCGTTCACACATTGTCCTTCCAAGGCCTTAGTTCACCTTGGCCTCTGGTCATCGCTGGGCTCTCCGCAACCCTCTCTCTCTCCGGTGCTTCCTGGCACTGGGCTCTCCGCAACCCTGTCTCTCTCTCCGGTGCTCCCTGGCACTGGGCTCTCCGCTCACCCCTGAACACTGTGCCCACCCTGGTGCTGGGGTTCCTACACTGTAGTGGGCCCCCAATGAGGCCTCCTCCTTCCCCAATAGCCTCAGCCCAATCCACTGGTCTTCTAAAACAGCAACCAAAACATGAGCCCCTGGGCTATAACATAACACAAGTTCAGGGTGTGCTCTGCAAGGGTACCTGATGAGCTCCTGGAGCCCCATTAGCCCTAAGTGCAGCATATCAGGCAGCTGCAGAGTCTCTAGGCAATTCCTTCCTGGAGGCTCCTTCCCCTTTGGTTGCTGGCAGGGAATTACCTCTGTAGTCCCAGCCCTGGGGTTTATATGGGGCTGGGGCCAGGGCCCTACCTCTTCTGGTCAGCTGACCAGGTGCAGGTGCAGGCTAATTTGCTTGTTAGCCTGTTGTTATGGTAACCTGCACCTGTGGGCTTCTATCTGGGTTTTTGGGCTCTCTCCCAGGCAGTTTCTGCTCTTAGAGGAGCAGGCACCTTAGTGCCTTGCGACATACAGATACTAGTCCCCTTCTCTCCTCCCCTCTCCCCTCCTTCACACTTCTCCCTCCTTCCCTCCTGGCCA
>NW_005842160.1:2089176-2095751 GCF_000455745.1 Alligator sinensis | reverse complement strand
CCCCCCCCCCGAGCTAAAGGATAACCAGTTATAATTGCACTTATCGGTTAAGCAATTAGTTGTTTAACCTTTCACGTCCGTACTTATGTCCCTATGCCATTTGAGACTGTATTGTGTATAAGCAGTGTGAATCCTTAGGACAATACTTTCCCCATTATCTGTGGTTTAAGACTGTCTAAATCCATTAATTGGCATAAATATGAATTGGATTATGTTTGGTATGTACAAAGCACAGAAAGCAACTAAGAATGTTTCTAATCAACTTAGTAATAGCAACTGTAAAAATGCCCCTTGGGACCAGCATGTAGTCTTTGTCTGTGGCGTGACATAAATGGCATTTTACTTTCTAGCGATGTGCTGCAGCTGTGGCTTAGTATTTGAAGTCATTTTTCATTCTGGCATGATGCACTAAAATTGTTCCATATGGTTTATATCACTGAGGTGGTATGTGATTTGGGGGCACAGCAGAGCTTTCTGATGACGTACACACAACAGTTTGAATGACAGCAGGCTGATTTCTGGCAGTTTCTGTGGGTCCTCTCTTCCTCCCTCCTCTATGGTCACACTGCAGTTCTTTGGTGTGGTCTGTCAGCTCCTCCTAGCAGATCAAGGTATGCCAGGAAAAGTCATAGCTGGGCACAGTCAATTTAGGTGACTGTTTGGGGTCCACTGGCAGATAACATATCCCACCAAATCAACTAGGAGTACAGCTGAACATGGATTTCCAGCCCTGACCTCTCCTACCACTTACATGTCCATGGATGATCCACCACATGAAGGGGATTTAGGGCTGGCTGAGACCATTTGAAGTTTTCCCTTGAGCAAGAGAGAGGGAACTTGGGGAAGGCTGGGCATCTGGCTCTTGGTGAGAAACTCAAAAGGTTTAAACATAGCCTATCCTATGTTTGCACTGAGCTGTATTTTGCTCTTAGTGGTTAGACTAATTTATTTGTACAAAAAAATTATTTAGCTTGTTATAGTTCTAATCCTTTTGGCTGTTCCTGCAAGAGCTGATAGTTCATTGTTTTAGGATCTGCTTGGACTTCACTATGTATATATCATTTGTAAAACTTGTAAATACTCATAGCCAGCACCTACATGAGGCATTATCTACTTTGTCACTGAACTGTTCGGCTGTTTCTCCTCAGTGTAAAGGTTGGTCAAACATGTTGTCACTTTTGTGCTTACAGCACAAAACAGTTAATGCAGGGAAATGCTTTAAAGTGACAAGTAATCTCTGTTATGTTTTGCTAACCTCATCTTGTCTTTCTTTGAATTCAGGGAGACTGAACAGAAAATGTCCTGGATATTGAATTCTTATCATGATATATGGGATTGTTTAGTACATTTCTCATGGTGGTGTTATTGTGGAAAACCAGGCACTTGACTTCACTATCAAGCTTCTGTTCTTAAGGCCATAGACTATGGTCCTTGGTGTTAACTAGATGATAGTTTTGGTTTTACTTTTACAGTTGCATGAAATTGAAAGAATATCGTGTTGTAAGGATGGTAGAGCAATTTCAATATAACATTGAAATAATCCTAGAATTTCATTTCTTGTTTTAACCCAATGTCACTGGGAATTTGAAGGCATATTAATAATTTTTTTATCAAAACAGAAGCTGAATTTGTTGCAGGAGTATTTATTATAATAATGCCTCCATATAGGAAAAGGTTCATTAGAACATAAAAATTGCCATTTAGTGGGGCAGACCATAGGTCCATCTTGCCCTGTAGTCTCTCTCTCTCCCAGTAGCAGAAATGCAGCTGCTATAAGGGAGAGTGAACTGGGTATTACCAGGATTTTTTTCTCACTGTTTTTCTCTCTCACTTGCAGTCTCCAGCATTTAAGGTCTAGGAAGTTCTAATTCAGAGGCTTTATCCATCCCTAAATCCCATGCTCAATAGCTACTTTCATCCAAGAATTAGTCCATTCCATTTTTGCATTTGGCTAAACTGTCAGCTTCCACCACGTCTAGTGGCAATCAGTTCTATACTTGAATTACACTCTGTGTGGGGGGAAAAAAAACTTCCCGATGTTAGTTTTAAACTTACTATCTGCTAGTTTCATGTTGTGATCCCTAGTTCTTGCTTTGTGAGAGAGATTAAATAATACTGGTAAATCCTATTTACTCTCTCTTCACCTCTTAGTATTTTGTAAACCCTTACCATGACCCCTCAAGCATCTATTTTCTAAACTGAATAGGCCTAGCCTCTAGTCCCTCATATGGAAGCCCTGCCATACTGCCAACCATCATTGTTGCCCTTTTTTTGTATCTTCTCTAGTTTTTCTATATTCTTTTTGAGGTGTGGAGACCAGAATTAGGCACAGTATTCAAGGTGTGGATACACCACAGATATATAAAGGGGCATGATGATCAGTTTTAGTTTCAGTCACTAATGTTTTCGTGATGGAACAACTTACCAAACGATATGCTAAAATCTCCATTACTTTTTGAAGATTTTAAATTAAGATTAGATGAATTTCTAAAAAGAGCTGTGCATAAACTCAACCCCATGATATGAGCTGGGTATTATTCAGCAACTCCTGCAGTAAATTTCTGGCTAATACATGCAGATCAGACTGGCTGATTGCAGTTATTCCATCTAGCCTTAAAGGTAATTATTAGGGCGGTGTGAAGCTTCGGTCACTAATTCGATTTGGAGGAGATTCGGCCCGATTCTGTGGTGGGGCAGATGGAGCATCCCATGAGAGCATGGGGGTGGGGGGTCCCCAGCATGCTTGGCGGCAGACTGGGAAGTGTATCAGAAGCACTTCCGGTCCACTTCCAGGTCTGCCATGGAGTGCACGGGGGACCCCCCCCCCAACCTCCCACTCAGTGACTGGTGCCTCCTGGGTCTCAGGGTCCCCCTGTAGTCGATTGCTGAGCCAGAAAGGCGTGAGGGGGTCCCCTGCATGCTTGGTGGTGGACCAGAAGTAGTTCTGGTCCATTTCCGGATCCACTGCTGAGCACACGGGGTGGGGGGGGGGCCCGTGCTCCTGTGGAACTCTCCATCCACCCCATCATCTTGGTGTTCATGAGCTGCACCTGGTACCTTGAGGTATGTGGGGAAAAAACGTATAAAGCTGTGTCTGTGGCCTAATCACTGATTCTCCGAATTGGAATCGAATCTTCAGATTCAGCCAAATTGAATCAGGACAGTGATCTGAATTGGTGAATCACATCACTGTCCCCCAAATTGGGCGGAATCCGAATAGAATACGGCCCACTTCACACACCCCTAGTAATTATCTATCCATTACTATAGCAGTACAACTATTTTGAGTTTTCAGTTGATAAAGAAATATTTATTATTGCTTTTTAATTGCTACAATAATTGTTACACAATAAAGTGACATAGGGAAGATCAGAGTTCTTTAATCCATCAGATCCAAAATTGATCCATTTATCTATTTTGCACAATTGTTCATTTTTTCAATTCAAAATCATTGTAAAGAATCCCAGAAAACTTTAGTGTTCTGTAACAGATATGCAGGAGCTGAATTCAGTTATGTGCCTTAATGTCTTGGAGGCTTTTCAGCATTGAAGAATTAAAAAAAATAAAATAAATAAATAAATTTCCTGAAAACAAAATTTCTATGAGAAGGCAAAGATATTTGGTCATTTTGGGACCAACAATTTTCTAAAATTATAAAAATCTAATCAGTTTCATTCCTTCTGTTCCTTTGAGTATTTTGAACAGCAGAAGTGAAACTGAGCCAGATTCTCATCAGTCTGACTCTGCTGCTCCCTTAGAGTATTTGGGGAAACAGTAGAGGTGGAGAAAGAAGCTACTGCTGTTCAGCGAGACTGATGGAAAGTGACATAGGAATGTAAGAAGGAAAGGGAGAGAAATGGACTTAAATATATGTTCTTCACGTACCAGTCTCAGAAAGGAAATTTGAGTAGATCTATACAACTATTAAACTTTTTGGGTTTTTTTAAATTTAAAAATTGGTAGTTCACATGAGGTAAACTCATTATAGAGGCATGAGATTTTGCTGTAAGATAGAATGGGGATTTATGTATATACATGTGCATGTTTGTATTTTGCACATATCTGGCTGTATCTTGTTGGATTCTCTTACAGAAAAATGCTGAGATTTAAAAAAACATATCCAAGGGATTAAAAGACTCATTTTAATCATTTCCATTTCTAAATCTAGATTGTTAAAGCTACTTTTGAAATTCTTACACAGTAATAATTGGAAGGTGAAGATACTGGTGTTAAAATGCAGAACACAGCTTCACGGAGGTGCATGCATTAATTTTGTTTCCTATGGACTTTATTTTTCCTCAAATATAAATTAAAATGAGAAATTACACTGATGTTAGTGTCAGTCTCTTCTGGTCTCAGTTCCCTAAGGGAAGATTATTTAAGATCAGGCAATGTGGATTGGAAGTCACCACTGTAATGAATGGGTTAGCTTCTGCTAATCTTGCCAACACACCACTCTTACAGAGTCTAAAGTTAAGTCTTAATCTTGTCTAAAACCATATTAATAGTCCCTTTAAAAATCCTATTTCCTTCAGCAGATGAGCTAAAACAAACATTCTAATCTTCTCCCCAGGTCTTGTTAGTTCTTACATTATACATACAAATACATTCTTTAATGGCAGGGGCAGGAAGGGTTTAATAACACTTGTGGACATTATTTTAAATCTAATTAGTTGCCATTAATGATGATTTGACATCATTAGGCCAGCTTTATTGTCCTTGCAAGTATCTGGAGTCTTGCACTTCTTAGATAAAACATCTGTATTTGCATTATCAAAAGTGGGAGAAAAATAGGGCTGGTATTTCCTAATATAATTGCATACAAACATTTTGCAATAAATAGGGCAGAAGTGGTAAAATGGTCAGAGAATATCTTCAACGGGAGTAGGCAATCGTGGTAAAATTATGCTACTTGAAATATTTATTTAAAGAATGATAGAGGTTTCTAGATTCATTTTTCATAGTGCTGCCTCTGCATCATACTTTATTAAGTTGATTTTATTAAATCAATCATAGTCAGGAACCTGCCGAAGAACTTTGGCATGATAGTTTACCATAACTTTTTGTTGAACAACTCTGAGAAGCTGTCTATTAAATTTTGAATTTGTAGCTGTACTCGCAGGTGAAACACATTTTTGTAATTAAACTAGAACAGGAGTGTCCAGCATCTCTCCTACAGACTGGATCCAGTCTGTGGAGTTGTCTCGTTAAGCTCTCAGGGTCCCTGAAGGGGCTTGAATTTATGGAGTCTTCCCCACTGGGGACTCGTTTTGACAGTGGCAGAGCAAGCAACGGTGATGCTATGTCATGCAGCTGCCTGAACCAACACAGTGACTCAGGCAGTTCTGGGTGTTAACACTGCCACTATTTACCTCTGCCAACCTTCCCCCCACTTCTTTCCCGCCCTCCCCCCCCACCCCCCTGAGGTGGGTCTGAATCCTCTGGTTTAGAAGATAACAGTGAGCCATGGTCCAAGACATAGTATAATCCTAGACTAGGATCCAAAATCCAGAAACAATTTACAATATAATCCTTTTACCAACTACCACTTAGATGCCTATGGTTTTACAAGTCAGTTTTCCAATGGAGGAGAAATCCATTACATAGTTAGGACATCTATTAAGTGTAATTTGTTTAATTTACAATGGACATATCTACACTACCTCCCTAGTGTCTTGGCAAGGACATCCCTGAACATGCCCTGCTCATGCACACACCAAACACAGAAATACAGTAGTTAGGCCACCATGGGGGGTGTTCGCAATGCTCTTTCTTAAGCATACTAAAGAGTGAGGTCGCAACAACGGCGGGCTTTAAACTAGCTTTGCCGGGGGAAGGGGCTGCTTCGAGTGGAGAGGATGTTTCACCAGCACTCAGGGTGACGAGAGGAAGGGAAGCACAGGTAAGTATCAGCGTCCGAGGAGCAAGGGGTCACAACTGTCCTGGGAGTGGAAGGAAGGCACGAGCACCCTCAGGAGGCCTCAGGTGCCTCTATACTAATGCTCATAGTATGGGATGTAAACAGGAGGAACTGTGCCTCCTGATGGCAAGTAAGAACCCAGACTTAGTAGGGTTCACAGAAACCTGGTGGGACCCTACCTATAACTGGGTGATGGGCATTCAGGGGTACACCCTATATAGAAGAGACAGGACAGAGAGGAAAGGTGGGGGGTTGCAGTCTATGTCAAAGAGCACCTCACATCATCACGGATGAGCTTCGGGTTAGAGGAGGGTCGGGCAGACACACCATGGGTCAAACTACAAGGGGGGGCATGACGAAAGGGACCTTACGGTGGGTGTCTACTACAGACCACCCAACCAGGGGGAAGAGCTAGACCAGGACTTCTCCAGTCAGCTTATGGAGGCGGTTAGGTCAAGGGATGTTATTGTCATGGGTGACCTAAACTTACCCAGACATTTGCTGGGAGGAGCAGACAGCCAGGTCTGACCGCTCGCGTAGGTTCCTGGCTGTATTACAGGACCTTCACCTTATCCAGGAAGTGCACAGCCCCACTAGGGGTAATGCCTTGCTGGACCTGGTCCTGGCCACGGGGGATGACCTGGTGAGGGGACTG
>NW_005842160.1:2079055-2087719 GCF_000455745.1 Alligator sinensis | reverse complement strand
CAGCCTGGAGAGGGTTCAGAGGAAGGCCATCCGCTTTGTGAGAGGGCAGCAGGACAGGCCCTATGAGGAGAGACTGAGGGACCTGAACCTGTTCAGCCTCAGCAAGAGGAGGCTGAGGGGGGACCTGGTGGCTGCCTACAAGCTCATCAAGGGGGATCAACAGCAAATTGGCAGAGCTCTTTTCTCCCCAGAACCACCTGGGGTGACGAGGAACAGTGGTCATAAGCTGATGGAGAATAGGTTTATGTTGGAGATGAGAAGGCAATATTTTACACTTAGGGTGACCAAAATCTGGAAGCAACTTCCCAGGGCAGTGGTCCTCACCCCTACCTTGGGCAAATTCAAGAGGAGGTTGGATGATCACCTGTCTGGGGTGTTGTGAACCCAGCATTCATTCCTGCCTGTGGCAAGGCATCAGGCTAGATGATCTGTTCAGGTCCCTCCTGACCCTAGCTACTATGACTATGAAACAACTGTTGGGAGATGATCCCAGAGGGGCTTTGTCACATTTCTGTACTGTATTTGGCATGTGGGCAGATCATGATTCAATGTTCCTGGCAGACACACTGCAGATGTAGTGTGGGGACTGAAAAACACACCATCCCTTGACAGGAGCCTGGTCACAATGAAACACACATACAGTTCTGCCTTTCAGAAATCTCAGCGAGAACAAATGCTTACTTCCCAGAGAGCAACTGTTCCCCAAGAACTGAATCCAATCTGAGACCAAAACAGTGTGCTAAGTCTGCTGCTCACACAGTTCTCACCAGAACCTCATGTAAGAAAACTAACATGGCATCTCTCTGTAAGAATAAATATTTGTTTGCTCACAAGGAAGAATCGTTTGGAAGAGTATATGTAAATATGTCACTTGCTGATACTTCCTGTAGGAAAAATCTGAGAATACATTTAAAAAGCATACATGCTCTAAAGAACCAAACAATACAGGTTTATTTATGAAAAAACAGGGTTGGTTTAGTCTGGTTAGAGTCCTTATTATATGATACGTGACAAAATCAGAGCTGAAGAGATATAGAAAATGCCTGATCTGCTCCTGGTCACATTTTACCTTCATTGTGAATGTTGTCATTTTTACTAGGTCACCTCCAATGCCGAGAAGATAGTTGTTGATCGTGTTTCATTTATCATTTGTACTGTGGTAGTGCCCACAATGTTATAGGTACTTTCTAGTTTTCTTCCATTCTTCACCATAACTTCAGTGATTATGATGTACCAGTGTGTGTGAGTGTGCGTATGTGTGGCCTTAGTTGGAAAGGGTACGCTTAAGTCGCCATATTGTATTCTAATTTAAATATTGAACTCCACAGTAAAAGTTACTCCAACAGACTGTGTTGCCATTGTGTCTAATTAATCATTTTCCCATTTTTGACTGCAAGAAAGGGGCCTTACTACAAAGAGATATCTGTACAAATAGTATGAGAATTTCTGCCTTAGATATTAGAGCTTTTTCATAACTATTATCAGCATTTCTAATATGTAGCAGAATTTGGTCATTTATTGCAAAGAAACTTCAGGTTGGACAAATTAACTAGTAGAAACAAGAGATCTGTTTCTGTCTCTTCTAAGCTAGTCTTAGCACCTTACTGCTTACAATTAATAGAATGGTTTAAGTGTGAGGGGTATGTTACATTATGCCAGCCAACACTTCCAGAGTATCTGACAGTAGATCCATATATAACAGGATACTCAATGATAAATTTAACAATAGGGAATATAGAGTCATTCTTACATTGTAAAGTAATGATTCCATTGTGGAGGCTTCACCTTAATTTTTCATGATGTGTGCATCATGGATAAACATTGTTGCAGAAGCCTACAGTATGTGGTTGTTCACTTAAATCAGGGATGTCCAACCTCTTTGCATTTGGGGCCGGATCAAGAACTTTTTATCACCCAGTGGGCCGGCGAGCCATATTCAAAGACCTCACAGGAAATGGTATCACATCAGGAAGTGATGTTATGTGAGCTTTGACACCAATGAAGTTGCAGGAAGTGACAATGAAATGGGTCTAACCAGTTCAAAACTCTCCCTCTAAATGACTCATTTCCTGGATCTCAGCAAGTAAGCTGGAGTTCTCAGATAATATGCAAACGTCACAGAGCCATGAATGTCACAGTCCATCAGTCCAGTTGCCCTGTGCTTTAGAGTCCCAGTGAAGACATTAACATTATTTCTGACTCTGCAATGTCTGAGCATCCCCAGTGGAGGGAAGCCGTCCCACTACAATTAATTCATTTTACCCAACAACATATACCAAATCCTTCCAGGGAAACATCTATTTCACTCCACCACCTTTCCTGCCAGGAACTCTTCTCCCCTTTGCTACGCACCTCCAACGTCAAGGAGAGGCCATGGGGTCTGGTGAGTCTCTGCCCCCTGAAGGAGCTTTCTCACTGCTAGAGACTATTGGGGAGGCTGCCCTACCCCCCAGCGAAACCACAGCTAGCCGTAGTTTTCCTTTAGCTAAAGTTTCGGGGCCGCACCTGACACCACGCAAATGCCTGGGCATTCTGGCGCAGGGAGTCAATGAGGAGCTGCCAGTGCCGGCACAGAAGGGAAGCATGGCTGTGCACGTGGAGCCTAGAGTCCGTGCAAGGGCCTGCAGAGGCGCTCAGGCCCCACGCCTGTAAACAGAGCAGGATTTGGCCTGAGGGGTTAGGGTGCCTCTTGGCGCTGAACCGACTCTCCGTGAGCAGCACATCCCTGGGGCCGCGGGCTTCCGCTCCGCACCTGACCGTGCCAGACTCTTCCGTGGCCTGGCCCCACAGCTGCCCCGCACCGGGCATGGAGCTGCAAGAAACCTCGGCGGGGAGGACCCCGCTCTGCTGGGGGATCCCGGAGCCCAGCAGGGGCAGTGCGGTGGGAGATGTGATGAGAACAGCAGAAGGGTGGCTTCAGCTGCATGCCGCTTTTCCTGGCCGGTGCTGACCCGGCTGGATCCGTCCCATCCGGAGCAGCATGTGGCTGAAGCTGGCTTCCCACATGCTGCTGGGGATGGGAGGAGGCTGGCCAGGTCGGCACGGGGCAGCAGAACTGGCAGCGGAGCCGTGTACTGCTCTGGTGGAGATGTGATGAGAACAGCAGAAGGGTGGCTTCAGCTGCATGCCGCTTTTCCTGGCCGGTGCTGACCCGGCTGGATCCGTCCCATCCGGAGCAGCATGTGGCTGAAGCTGGCTTCCCACATGCTGCTGGGGATGGGAGGAGGCTGGCCAGGTCGGCACGGGGCAGCAGAACTGGCAGCGGAGCCGTGTACTGCTCTGGTGGGGACGAGCCCGGCCGGAGCAGCAGGGGCTCAGCTGCATTTTCCCCCTACCTGCGCTGGTCAGTCCTGAGTGGCACACAACTCCACTGCCGCTTCTGCTGGCCGGTGCCAACCTGGCCGGCCTCCTGTCCCCAGCAGCACGTGAGAATCTGGCTTCAGCCGCATGCTGCTCCAGATGGGACTGACTCGCCCGGGTCAGCATGAGCCAGCAGAGGCAGTGGCAGAGCCATGTGCCACTCGGGGCTAACTGGCATAGGTAGGGGGAAAGTGCAGCTGAGCCCCTTGATGCTCCGGCTGGGCTCGTCCTGTCCCGAGCAGCACATGGCTACTCCTCTTCTCCCACGCACCGCGTCGGCAATGTCAAGCTGACGCAGTGTGTGTGGGAACCTTGTCCCTTCCCCAGCCCTTCAGCAGCCATTAGGAAGCTGCTGAGGGCCTGGGGGAGGGACAAGGGGCGGGAACGAAAGTAAACCGTGTTTACTTTAATTTCCCATCGCAGCACCGCGGACCACAGAAAATGCCTTGGCAGGCTGGATGGAGGCCCGTGGGCCATATGTTGGACAAGCCTGACTTAAAGTAAAGATCTGTATGGAAGTCTTCATGCTACCTATGAAATCCAGAGAAGATCTAGAATTTATTAATTTGTTACTGTATTTCTGACTGGATTTAAAGATGTTTAAAAAATGTATGTTTTCCACATTATCAGCTTGGGGCTGTAGTTCATAACCAGTCCAATATTAGGTCAGATTACAAGGATTTTGAGAAGCACTTGGCTGGAGTTTTGGTGAAGAGCAACTGCTACTCAACTCCAGTATTGTATTCACAGACAGGGCAATTTGACTCCAGAAGAATTAAAGAGAGCTACATCTTAAAAAGAAAAATGTTGTAATGATACCTTTTCCAGAGAGCCAAATGGAGGAGTGCACAACTTATTGAGTCATAGAGTATAATACCATATGTAGTAGGTACAAAATGGAACAGCAGTTTGGCAATGACAAAACGTGCTGTGGAAGAAAGAGGGAGTTATTAAAAGTCCTTTTCTTTCTTTCTGTGTCAGTTGACGATGAGTGGCTGTCTTTGTCAAGACTTTGAAATAATGCCTCCAATGAGGTACATATAACACAATCTTCAGAAGTCAGAATCCATCATTCTGTTGCAGCTTTAGTAAAGACAGCATTATGTTCCAATCACGTCATCCTTGTGGCAGAAATGCCCCGTCGGTGCCCCTCTCCAGAGATCTGTCTCCACCAGCCTGAGAGGCTGCTGTTGAATCCCTCACAGCGGGGATCTCGCTCCTTGTCTGCAGACAAAAGCCTGGCGCCTGGGAGGCGATGCTCTGGTCACCTGGGCAGGGGGGAAAGGCCGGGCCCTGCGCGCGGGCCCAGGTAGCCAGGGATGCCATGCAGATTGGTCGTTTTGTAGCCAGTATGGGCAGCTTCGATTGGACTGGCTGCTGAGGTCAGGGAGGTTTTAAAAAGGCCTGGGCCAGGAAGAAGGGCAGCCATTATCCATGCGGTCATCCAGGTGAATCTGAACTTGGCTCTCTCCTCATCACCGCATGCTGCAAGAGTGCCCTGCCTCCAGAGGAAACAGCAACCACCTCTGGATGATGCGAGTGAGTAACCTACTAGAGAGCCGATCAGATATTTAGCTTCAGTAACTCAGATGCATGTTCAAACGGCTACCTCAGCCACCCTGGTTTGCTCTATGGGATTCCTTTGATATTCCTGTAATATTTCTATGATATTGCTGTACCTTTTACCCTATTTCTGCCCTACCCCTGTAATCAATAAAGTTCTCCTTTGTGACCGGTGTGGAGACTTATTGAGGGGCGGGTCTAAATTATGTCAAGGAGGCCCCTTAGGTCGGTGGACTAAGAGAGGCTTCCTAATAAGCCCCTGACTTGGGGAAGTGCCCCAAGTGCTTGTATTGGGTCTAGCACCCATTGGACGATCAGGCCTGTGTTTTCCAAGGTGCACAGAGCCAGAAGTGAGTCCAGAGCCTTGGATGGTGGCAGCGGGAACCCCAGGCTAGCGGGTGTGCTCCAGGGAAGGGGTTGGCCAGACGGGAGGCACCCCAAGGGAGGCACTCGGAGCCTGGAAGGTGGTCGGGCGCAGGGAGGTGGATGGCTCAACGCAGGAGCGCCCTCTGCTGGCCCGCCACAATCCTCATGTAAATCATTGGCTTTAGAGCTACAGTTGATAGATGATGATGAAGGAAGTGGGCAGTGCATAAAATCTCTTTTGCTATAGAAGCAAAAATAAAGTTCAAAAGATAGCCTATGAAGAAATGCGAGGGAGATCAAATAACCATCCATCAAGAGAAGGGGAAAGATTTGAAGAAAAATTGAAAAGAGACTGTAGCTTATTCACTAGTGGGCCCATTCTTGTTCCCACTGCAGTCAATGACAAAACTCCCAAGGACTGCAGTAAGAACCAGATTTCTGGGCACTAATTTCCTCCTCTCTAAACCGAGCTGACATGATCAGTAATGGAGCATTACTAATGCAGTGGGGCAGCGTCTCCAAAAAGAGGATAGAATAACTTTTTTTTTTTTTTTTAATTCAGAGGAACTTGCACTTGGGATGAGAGAGAGGCATGGAGGTATCTCAGTGATTCATTTTTATAATACTGTTGACTGAGCACTTGGTATGCTTGGTTTTTTTCCCTATGTTTCTCCCCAGGTGCAGGAGAGGATATGGGTGCAATTTAATAGTCACATTGCAAGGATCACTTCAGTCTCAGTGGAAATAAGCTGTAGGGGAAACCTAGCAACCATTTAATAGTGCACATGAACTATAGAAGCAGCAAGCAGTTTCAGAAGTCTATAGACAATTGAAGTTGTAAGGAGAATGTTGGGTAGGCACAATGAGATTGCCCATCTGGGATTTTGTCAGGGCACTCTGGGTAACACTCCGTTCTCTGGCTTTGTTTACCACCAGTCTAGCATTTTAAAGGGCTACTGATTTTGTTTTCTGGGAACAAACAAACAAAAAAAAAAAGCCCTTGATTTTTTGTATTTTAACTTATTAACTCACATTTGCAGAGAGTAAAAAATTACAATATATTTTCATGTACAGGCAGTCCTCGGACTTACGACACAATTGGTTCCTGAAAACCATGTCTTAAGTCAAAACATTGTTAACTTGGAACCAATTTTCCCATAGGAAACAATGTTATAAATGGGGAATTGGTTGCTTAACCAAGGTCCAATACCCTATTTTTCACTAAAAATAATGCAAAATTTTGTACTCAGTCAATTATGGATGAGTAATATAGCTACATTAATGTATTTATATTGTAAATAGCAATCATATTGCTTTGGAAGGACTTCTTTGAGGTAACTTTGCTGGACTTTTTGAAGGGCTCTTGGTTGGACTTCTTGAAGGGTTCCTGGATGGAGTCTTCTCAGGAGTCTTGGCTGAGGTTTGTCTGCTTTCTTAAAGAAAATGTCCAAGGAAGTTTGGACAGATGTTCTCCAGGGAGATGGGCAATGCAGCAAACGTGTTCACTGGTGTGACCTGGCATCGGATCAAGCGCTGTAAAGTCAAAACTGACATCAGAAAGTTGAAACGGTATCTATTTATAAATGTTGTAAGTGTGAAACATTGTAACTCGAAATATAAGTTGAGGACTGCCTGTAATCAGATACAATTCTAGGTCTCTATGATGCTTGTAGGGATAGCGAACTGTAAAATAGATCAAGGAGGTGGGCTCCTTATCCTGCTTTTTCAAATAGTTGTGTTGTTCAACTCTTTCTGGAGAAACGCAATTCAGAACTAAGGCCTGGAGAAGTACGGCAAAAAGGAAATTCTCTTCAAGTTTTTTCTGTAAACAGCCTGACTCCCTTGAAGAAGGCTCTGCCCTGCTGACTCAAGCAACTACGAATACGATCATATTTACTTGAATCTAAGATGCTGCCCTACTACTTAGATTGTACACAGGTAAAATTTATAAATTTGTTATACTTTTCCATGTATAGGATCTAATTACCAGAAGGTCATGTTTAATTCAATCCCACCCACCCAACACCACTACAGTGGGGCAAGCAATGGGGAGGCAGGTGATGTGGGGAGGTCAAGCAGCTTGTGCCTGGCCCCCCCAGCCTCTGCTCCATGCTGGCAGGCTCCATCCTTGTTCTAGCCTGGGGCACTGAGCATGGCCCTGGCCCAATCCCTGTAGCAGCTCTGTGGGCTCTGCACTGCTGCTATGGGGCCATGCTCAGTGTCCCAGATTGCAGCATGTGCAGTACCTGCTGGTGTAGAGCAAGAAGAGTGTTGGGAGGGAAGGGGGCAGGCAGGAGAAAAGAAGTGGGGGAGAGATGGGGAGAAGAGGGATGTGGGAGGGATATGTGACCAGGGGAAAGGACAGGCAGCAGCTGTGGCTATGGCACCAGCCTGCATAGTGGCTTGAGTCCAAGGCACAGCAGCTGCCTGCTGGCCCCCTTTCCCCCCCATTCTCGATTCTAAGAGGAGGGGCTTTTTCCCTCCATGTTAAATCCTGCTGATGACAACTGCTTACAGCTGTTTTAGGTGGGTTGTAGGCTAGCTGCTGAGAACAGTGTCAGGACCTGTTGCATTTAATCTATGACATGGGATGCTGGAGATGCTGCTGCTACAGTTTTGAGTTCCAGTCGAGATAATCTCACATTTATTTGGTCATAGTGGTTCACTATGGTTCCTAGTCTTGCTTTATAGATTGTTAATTGCTTATCTGTTTAACTTAGTGTTAAATGTAATGCTCTTTGATTGTTAGTGTTCCGCACTAGTACTCTTTCCCTGTTTCTCTGTTTAGAATTTCCCATACACTCACAAAGTCCAGTATTAGTTGTATAAGGTGCAATAACTCAACAAATTTCTTGGTTTTTCCTAAATAACTTTCCAAAGAGTCTTCAGCTTATTTATGTTTCTTTTTTCTGCTTAATATCCATGCTCTTTTTTATGAAACTTGAAAAAACTGCTAGATAAATCTCTTACTGTAGTTTATTTACTGCCCCCCCCCCACTTATTGTTATCTTGTTGCACTCTCAGGTTTTCAGCAATGATGAGTGTCCACTTGAATTTTCATTTCTGTTATACACCATTTTACTCTAATTCTTGGTGTGAACTTAATGGGCTTGTGGAGAAGAGATTTCGGATGTGTCCTCTGAGATATATGCCTGCTGAATCAGCCTCAGCACATCTTTTGAACAGACATCCTGGTAACTCAGTTCTCCTCTTTCAATAATTTGAAACTGGCTTTTAATGCTTGTGGCATCTAGTTGTGTTTGTGTTTTGCTTCTCAAGTGAGGCAGAAGAACTGAGAAGGGAAAACAAATAGGATTTTTTTCTTCCGTGTGACAATGTGAAATCAATGTTGTTAAAAAAAAGTTAGTGTAGGAG
>NW_005842160.1:2077682-2079024 GCF_000455745.1 Alligator sinensis | reverse complement strand
TGCTGAACACACAAAAAGAAACTTCCCACTTCAAGTTGCATTCTCTGCTACCCAGAATAAATGCATTTTCAGCTGTATTTTTATAGACCAGTATCTACTGACTAGTTAAATTAATCACAAGTGTCTAATTCTTATGGGTATCCTGGGGATATATTCCATTAGTAGCTGTTTTTCCTATTTTAAGGTGATACTTATAATATGACTTAATATTACCTGTAGAACTTGCTGTGTTGCAAATATTTCTGCTCAGTAGTTTTTAACCAGCCTGGATTCTTCTCTTCTGTCTCTCTCCTTCAAACCGTATTGTACGTTTTTACCATTTTGTAAAGTATGGGCTATACCTATCCTGTTTGAATTAGGTGGGGTTAATCAGCTTTTAGGACTTGACCTTGGATATTTTAATATAGTTATTTAGCAGTAAATACAATTCAGTCCATATTGCATGCCAAATGGCTAATGAAGCCTCAACCTTTTGAGCCTCTCAAACTCTTTTTAAGTTTATTAGGTGCAAGTGATCAGCGGTGCAGCCTCCTGTAGAATACTGGTTGTAATATTGATCACCTCATCTCAAAAAGGATACTATGGAACTGGAGGGGGTTCATGCAGGGTGAAGAAAAGGGTTAGAGGCCTCTCATGAGCCTTTTGACAACTCTCGAGGGGCAAGACAAATCTCTCACTGGGGTTGTAGAGAGGCAGCAGCAAGGCGCCAGACTACCATGTGTAGACCCTGAGATGGTGCAGAGTCACTTGGAAGAACTGGATGCCTTTAAGTCGGCAGGCCCAGATGAGCTCCATCTGAGGGTACTGAAGGCACTGGCCGACATCATTGCAGAGCCACTGGCAGGAATATTTGAACGCTCGTGGCGCATAGGCCAAGTCCCGGAGGACTGGAAAAGGGCCATTGTGGTCCCCATTTTCAAGAATGGGAGGAAGGAGGACCCGGGCAACTATAGGCCAGTCAGTCTCACCTCCATCCTTGGCAAAGTCTTTGAAAAAATTATCAAGGCTCACATTTGCGAGAGCCCGGCAGGACAAATTATGCTGAGGGAAAACCAGCACGGGTTCGTAGCAGGCATATCATGCCTGACTAATCTAGTCTCTTTTTATGACCAGGTTACGAAACACCTGGACACAGGAGTAGGGGTGGATGTTGTATACTTAGACTTCAGGAAGGCCTTCGATACGGTATCCCACCCCATACTGGTGAACAAGTTAAGAGGCTGTGACTTGGATGACTACACAGTCCGGTGGGTGGCGAATTGGCTAGAGGGTCGCACCCAGAGAGTCCTGGTGGATGGGTCGGTTTCTACCTGGAAGGGTTTGGGCAGTGGGGTCCCGCAGG
>NW_005842160.1:2051537-2076945 GCF_000455745.1 Alligator sinensis | reverse complement strand
ACTCTTTCCTGCCTATGCAGGGGGTCGGACTCGATCTATTGAGGTCCCTTCCGACCCTAACATCTATGAATTAAATGGTATATTTTAGTTTACATATCCTGACCCATTTTTCTGCAGCTGAGGCTTAGTGAGAATGTATTGTTTTTCCAGCATTTCTAACCTCATTATATTATACAACTGACTACTCAATAAGGATAGCTGACATTATTAATACAGGAGCATGTAGAAATCAAGTTTACTGTTGTATAATTTTGATATTTAGCATTTAAAACAGCAGAAAATGGAGCTTTTTTACCTGTTTGAATAATGGTTGAATGCATTTTTAAAGAAAATTTCCAGAATCCTTCCCTTTTTATTGAGACCAGTTTACTGAAAATGTTCAGTTCCAAAGGTCATAGTGTTAAATAAGTTATAAGTGACAAAGAAAGAGGCAGTGCATTTAAAAGTGCCTTATATTTGATAGATTTCATAGACATTAGGGGCTGGAAGGGACCTCAAGAGATCATCGTGTCCAGCCTCTCCACCATAGGTGGGAATTCAACTGGGATCAAGTGACCCCAGCAAGAAATAAATTGAGTTGTTTTTTTGAAGGAATCCGGAGTAGGTGCTTGAACCACCTGTGGGGGGAGTTTGTTCCAGACCCTGGACCCACGCACTGTAAAGAACTTTTTTCTAATATCCAGTCTAAATCGGCCTTCCTGGAGTTTATGGCCATTAGACCTTGTTATCTCTTGGGGGGGGCTCTGGTGAACAGATGTTCTCCCACATCCTGATGTACTCCTCTTATGAAGTTGTAGGCTGCCACCAAGTCCCCCCTGAGCCTTCTCTTCTCCAGACTGAAGAGTCCCAAGTCCCTCAGCCTCTCCTCATACGGCCTTCCCTCCAGGCCTTGGATCATATGAGTGGCTCTCCTCTGGGCTCTCTCAAGCTTCTCCACATCCTTCCTGAAGTGAGGGGCCCAATACTGGATGCAGTACTCCAGCTGCGGTCTCACCAGGGCCGAGTAAAACGGGAGGTTGACTTCCCTGGTTTTGCTTCAACTGCATCAGTGGATGCACGCCAGAGTTTGGCTAGCTTTGGCGGCCACCAAATCAAATTGGTGACTCATATTCATCTTGTGGTCAGTCAAGACCCCCAAGTCCCTTTCAGTCATGGTGCTAGCAAGCATAGATAGCACTTCCGAGCCTGTAAGTATCCTGATGGTTCTTCCTACCAACGTGAAGCACCTTGCACTTCCCTCTATTAGAGGCCATCTGGTTTTGGTCGGCCCACCTTGAGTGTGTGTCCAAGTCGGCCTGTATCCTCAGCCTGTCCTGCGATGTGACGGCCCTCCCCCATAATTTGATAGTCTGTGAACTTGGCCACTTCAGGTCTGACTCCCAAATCTAGATCATTGATGAAAATGTTAAAGAGTACTGGCCCGAGTACTGAGCCCTGAGGGACTCCACTGGTAACACTGCACTACGGTGATTTGCTCCCTTCAACTAGTGCTCTTTGGGTCTGACCCTGTAGCCAGTTGCCTAGCCATCGGACCATATGATGATCTAGGTCACAGTTCCCCAGCTTAACCATGAGGACATCATGGGGAACTAGCTCAAAGGCCTTCTTGAAGTCCAGATTAATAACATCCACATCATCTCCCTTGTCCAGGGCATATGTTATCTGGTCATAGAAGGAGATGAGTTTGGTCAGGCAAGACCTGCCAGTCACAAAGCCATGTTGGCTGGCATTCAGAAGCTTGCTTTCCATTAGTCTGGCGTTAAAGGATCCCTTGACAATTTTCTCCAGAATTTTCCCAGGGACAGACATCAAACTGATTGGTTTATAGTTCTCCGGCTCATCCCTCCTCCCTTTCCGGTAGATAGGGACCACGTTGGCTCTTTTTCAGTCATCCAGGACCTCGCCCGAGCACCCCGATTTTTTTTTTTTTTCAACTATCCCTGCCAAGGGGGATACAATGATGCCTGTTAGCTCTTTCAAGACCCTTGGGTGCATTCCGTCTGGACCTGTGGATTTGTGAATGTTCAGTTTATTGAGGTGTTCCCTCACCTGATCCACATTAATTTTAGGCCCGTCACCTGCTCCCAAATTGGTTTGTGCCATTCCTGGTAGTGTGATCCTCATGGGAGGGTGAAAAACCGATGCAAAAAAGTCATTTAGGAGATTGACCCTTCCTTGGGCATCTGATGTCAGTTGCCCCGTTGGATCTCTCAGGGGCCCACTACTGTCCTTGTTCTTTTTCCTACTTCCCACATATCTAAAAAAGGACTTTTTGTTGTCCTTGATCCCTGTAGCAAGCCTAAGTTCAGTTTGTGCCTTGGCTTTTCTCAACTGCTCTTTGTAGGTGCAGGTGAGTGCAGAGTAATCCTCTTTGGTAATGCTTCCTGTTTTCCAGCTGGTGTAGGCTAGTCTTTTGAGCTTAATGAGGTCTAACAGTTCCTTATTCAGCCGTAGGGGCTTTCTTGCTCGTTGACTGCATTTCTTGCGAGAAGGGATGGCTTTGCCCTGTGCCTCAAGGATTATGTTTTTGAACAATGACTGTTCCTCATGTACTCCCTCTTCTGGTGGGGTATGGCCTCTGATTGCCTGACTGACCAGTTCTCTCATTTTGCAGAAGTCAGCCTTTCCAAAGTTAAGGACTTCTGTTTTACTGAGGGGCTTGTCTGCTCTTTGGTGAACTAAGAAGGTGACCAATTCATGGTCGCTGTCACCAAGCTTCTCCTCGATCTGCAGATTGCTCACCAGGTCCTCCCCTTTTGCCAGGACCAGATCCAGCAATGCCTCTCCCCTAGTTAGCCCATAGACCTCCTGGGTTAGGTAGAGGCCAACGATGCACGTGAGAAAACTACGCAACCTGTCAGATTTGGCCGTGCGATCATCCCAAGAGATGTCAGGGAAGTTGAAGTCTCCCATGACGATCAAGCATTGGGAGCGTGAGGCTTCGACCGGTTCCTTAATGAATTCCCGATCTAGGTCTTCCTCTTGGTGGGGGAGGGTGGGGGGAGGGTGACTTCCTACAAGTAAGTCACCCTCCCCAAGTTTTCCTCGTATCTTGACCCAGAGGGTCTCAAGACACCCTTCGTGGTTTGGAAACTCAATCTGCAATGAGGAGAGCTGATCTTTGACAGAGAGAGCAACACCCCCACCCCTCTTTCCCACACGGTCCCTCCTATACTCAGTGTAACCCTCTATGGCCAACGACCAATCATCGGTGGAGTCCCACCAGGTCTTCTGTAATTCCTACAAGGTTGTAGTCATTACATAAGAGAAGGGCCAGTTCCTCATGCTTGTTTCCCAAGCTCCTGGAGTTTGTGTATAGCAGTTAAGTCTGGCATGTGAAGCCCAATGCTTCCCTTGAGAGGGGCCTTTCCTCGGACTGTCACCAGAGTGGGATCCCTTAGGCTGCACAAAGTATTGGTAGTGCAGTTGACGTGACCTGGGCTAAAACTGTTAATAGACTGCCCATCCTGCAGTGGTCTCAGTTTAAAGCCCTGTCAAGAAAGTAGGCCATTCTGGCTGAGAAGAGCTTCTTTTTTTTTCCAGGTGAGGTGAAGGCCATCCCTTCCCAACAGTCCACTCTCTCTGAAGTGTGGACTGTGGTCAAGGAAGCCAAACCCCTCGTGATAGCACCATTGCCGGAGTCTTCTATTCACCTTGCCATTGTACATGTCCCTCTGGAGCCCATGTCCTGTGACAGAGAGGATTGAAGAGAAAAGTATCTGTGCCCCCAGGTCCTAGAACCAAGCTCCCAGAGCCCTGTACTCACGCATGACCCATGCAAAGTGGTTGAGCAGCTTCAGGAGAGTGGTACCCCTGGTGCTGCACTCCTTTGGGCCAGAGACAACCACCACTCCATCGTGAGTCATCGGGTGGAGAGCCTGAAAGTAAGAGTCCACCTCCTGCTCCGCATCCCTAATGGAGTGCAGCCACTGGACTGTTGCCTGGAGTTCCCAAATCTGGTCTATTGCATAAAAATTTCAATAGTAAATGGCCAAATCCATATTTTGTCTCCTGAATTAAATTACCCCTGTTTCAGACTTCGTGCAAGTGCCAATGTGGTCAGTAATAACCAGTAGTTTTGAAAATCAGCTGGCATATTTACAAGCTTATTTTTAGACATCTAAGTCTAAAAAATTCTAGCCAAGGTAGCTTTGCTTTATGTGAAACATTGTTGAAACATAGCCAAATGTTTTTTGTAATGCTGGCCCAACATTTTAGCCATGAACTTCATCCTATTGAGGTTAATGTCAAAACTCCTATTGGCTTCAGCAGTGCAGAGCTGAGTTGCAAATGAGCAAACCAACCAGCTGGGTATATTGTGGAGAAATAATTATTTCAGGCTCTTTGAGAGTTTCTCATTAACACTACTGGATATGAACTTTGAGAACAAATGCTTGGAGCTTGTCTCTGATAGCTGTTCTTTAGGAAAATGAATTAGGAACTGCAGTAGCTGGTTAATGAAAGTGTGTTGTTTTTTTTGTTTTGTTTTGTTTTTTTTTTTAATCATTCCTTTGAACACTTCAAACAGGGTAAGTGATTTAATGTCAGTCTGCAAGGAAGGGAAAAAGGATGCTCAGAGTTCAGTGCTTGCTTACATTCTCCAGTTATTGCTAGGATGCAGTATTTTATGCTCGACTAACTATAGATTTTTGAATAAACGAATTTAATTAATGCTGAATAAATGTTCCTCGTAAGAAGGAAATTCTGTTGTTCCATTTCATTAATACTTCATGCTCCTAACTGCTAACTAATTTAATTTCACTCCTGGAGTTCAGGGTGCTCTTCATTTAAAAATAAATAAATAAATAATTTTGTATTATTATTGGAAAGTGGTAAGTCAGCTAGTGCAGTGGTTTTTCAAGATTTTTCCATTTGCAGTCCCTTAAAACATTTCAAATGGAGGTGCAGATCCCTTTGTATTGTAAGTGTGGGTATTCACAGACTTTTGATTGATCATAGTCATGTTTTGCGGACCCTGTAGACATAGTCTGCAGACCCTCAAGAGTCTGTGGACCACAGGTTGAAAACCACTGCACTAGTGCATTAAAACAAAGGATAGTAACTTCTTTACAAACCACAATGAACATGTATGTGTATAAATTGGAGGGGGGGGGTTGTTAATTTCTAGAGAAATACTGTATTTACCCAAGTCTAGGACTTTGAATTTAAGATGACCCCCCCCCCCCCGCCCCCAGTTATTGGGTTATAGACATGGAAAATTATAGACTTGTTATAATTTTCCATATGTAGAATCTAATTACTGGAGGGTTGTCCCCCCTACCATTGCAGTGGAGAAAAGAAGCAGGGAGCAAGTGGCAGGGAAAGCACAAGCTGGGGGCTAGGGGTTCTGCCTCCTGCCCTTTGCTCCCCAACCACCTTCCCCATTCCCCCAGCCCTTTTCTGGTGCCTGCCTACTCATTGCTTTTCCTCCCCAGCAGTTGCCCCCCCTCCATGCCTACCCCACCTTGTGCCTGCCTCCCTGCCATCTGTTCCTCCATCACTTACCTCTCTCTGGTTTTCCCCCCCCCACACTTTCCCTCCCTCTTCTGTCTGCCACCCCTTCTTCCCCAAATCTCCCCCCAGTTTACCCTGTGCAGCTGCTCTGGTTCTGTTTCCCCTCCAGGGTACAGTGCATCTGGCCTGGCCCCTCCCCAGGGCAAGCAATGCCAGAGAATGGGGGGAGTGAAGAGGGAGCAGATGGTGTGGGGGGAGTGCAGGAAAAGAGGTGCCTTGTGTAAGGGGAGTGTAATGCCATAGAGAGCATGGGAAAGAGACATGCAGCGCAAAGGGGAATATGGGGGAAGGGTGGGTGCATGGAGTGAGGAGGAGTGCAAAGTGGCAGGGGGATTGCTGCTGCCCAGTGCATCCCTTATCTCATGCTCCCCCTCCCCACACTCCCTGACCCAATGTACAACCCTAACCCTGCTGCATGAGCTAACCCCAAACCCAGCCCACGGGAGGGAGTGGCTCTGACTTAACTTATCTTAAATTTGATGTTTGTTTTTTTTTCTTCATGTTGTATAAGAGAATCTTGTCTTGGATTCAAGTAAATATGGTATTAAAACAAAGTGTAAAAAAAATTATCAACTGGCGTTTGGAATGATATCTTTTGAGGTTTAAGGAATGGAAAACCAGTAAAAAGTTTAATTAAAAATATTTAAAATTGCATCTGATGTGTCGTATGTATTTTTAGCTGCATAAGGTAATCTTCATGAACGCAGGTTATCCCACTGGCTTCAAGGAACTGCTCAAGAGTATAAGTGTTCATAGGATCAATCCATAGATTTGTGGCTCTTGGCATGTGTATATACAATACCATGCATTTTCTTATGATGTGAACAGCAAACTTAGGATGCATCCAACTAAAAGCTGGCAAGCATTCAAGATGAGCAGTTAATTTCTGCCCAAATATTCAAAGCTTTTCGTGATTCTTTTTTTTTTAAGGTACATTGTTAGGTACATTGTTAGCTATATAGTATAGAAATCTACCCTTTGTCCAGATTCTGATGTCCTTAGTCACGCTGACTAATAATTTACTCCATAAACAGTCCATAACTGGGATGATGATGTTGTTAGAGTATCAAACTTGGTCCTCTCTTTAGTGCAAGTTGTGCAATAAAACAAGTGGAAGAGAGGAAGGAGGTTCTAACAGAAAGGTACTGTAGAACTGATATACTTGGTTTCAAGTTCCTGGTCTGCCAATGTGACCCTGGCAAACCACTTAGCTTCCTGTACCTCGATTTCCCAGGAATATAATAGCACTCTAGTTTCCAGGGGTATTTTATGGATAAATATGTTAAAGATTGCTATGGGAACAAGGACCATTTTAGTACCTAATATGGATAGGTTATTTAAAATATTTATTTGCTAGTTGACATGTACCCTTTAAAAAGTATAATTGGTATCTAGACACCAAGGGCCATAGAAATACTGAGACCATATTCTAACATCTTTCATTATTCTGAGAGTCCCATTGTGGGAGAGCATATTATAGTATAACCTCATAAATATGGATATCAGAAATCCAGAAGTCTGAAAAATCCAGCACTTAAAAAATACACTACAGTGGTGAGTAGCAATGGCCGGTCTGGGAGCAGCAGAGGGGGAAGCTTGCACGCGGTGGTTGCCACTGCCATCCACCACCCTGTGCCGCTGCTGTGTGTGCAGCTGCTTCTCCAGGATCGTCTGCCGCTACCCCCTGTCCCTGCTCTGGGACCAGCTACTGCTCTGGAAGAAGTCACAAAACTGTATCATAAAATTGTTGTGCTCATCCAGAGCTTTTAAGAATTAAACTCAAGTCAGTGTCACAACCCAAAGTTGTGGTTTTTTGTTTGTGTGCGCTTCGGCACCGTCAAATTATGTTCCCACTAAATTGCAGCTCCTTTGCACGGTGGAGTTTTCTGCTGCAACAGGAGAACCCGCGTGCAGAAGAGTATTTCCCGCCAATTTGTAGCCTTCTTTGCATGGTGCATTTCTTTTGCATCCTGCAGATGCACGGTGCAAAGGAGTTCCCGCCATTTGTATTTAGATTCGTGCCACATTATGGGCAGATCCTAATATATGCACACTGGGCGGCTAGCGATTGGCTTGCTAGCCGTATAAAGAGCTTGGGTAGTTTCCGCCCAAGTTGGAGAGGGAGAGAGAAAGCAAATTGGAGTTCAGGGGAAAGAGCGTGAAGATCTCTAAGCGCTGCTGATTCCTTCGAACCCAGCTCTTCCCTTAAGAAGGCAATAGAGGCTTAACTACTGAACCGAAGCCACGGAGCCTTAACAACTCCGGGGACCCAATTACCGAATGGCCTCTAGCCTCTCCCCATCGCCGAGCGCAATCCTAGACGTATCCCTCTCCCTGCGCCCTGCACACAAAGGAACCGGACCCACGGAGCCTAGCAAACTCCGTGTGAGCCTATTCAGCTGGAACAACTGACATAGTTGTTCAGACGACCGAACTACCTCAGAGCACAAGTTCCACGGAGCCTAGCAAACTTAGTGAGAGAGGTGAAATTCCAAATAGTTTAGAAATGAGACACGGGATAGTGAGATGGAAGATGAAAAATAGATTCATGAATATACTAGAGTGAAAAAGCAAAGTTTGTGTTGGGGAGACGGGGAGAAAGCTAGACAAGGTGCATAAACAGCAGAAAAGTGGTTTGCCAGAGGAACTGTATTTTCTTTCTTTGTTACAAAATTCTGCTTGTTTAAAAGGGGAAAAGAGCCTGATCTAGACAGGGAGCTGGACAATTAAACTAGGGAGAGGAGCACCTTAGGATTTGTGGAGTTATGTAAATTCTTTGACACCATGGTTTGGTGTCCATAAGATCTCCAGAAGTTCTTATTCCCCTTGTTCCAGGGGGAAATTTTTTCAAATGTGCCGATTCATTTTTTTTAAAAAACATTTATCTACAATACAGAAAAACATGTATTCCACCAAACAAGGCATTGACCTCCTTGACCCACCAGTTGTGCCTCTGTTCTCACCTGGAAGGGTCCCTTCCAGTGAGGTGACTCAGTACATCCTGGCTCCTTTAATTCTTGGTCTCACCTGAGACTACTAACAAACCTGCTGTCTGGGGTGGGAGCTGCTGTGATTTGGATATCTATCTAGTAAGAATTGGGCTGAGTCTAGAAGTGTTCCCATGAAGGGCAAGGCTTCTGGGTACTACTGTAACACAAATAATAAACTGCTGAACATTAGGGCTGTGTGAAATGTTGGCAGCTGTTTTGTTTCGGAGGTGTTTCGGGCTGTTTCAACGCCCAAAACACTGAATCCAAATCGAAACACAAGGCTCCAAAATGAATTAGAAGGCTCCAAAATGTTTCAGAAATGTTTTGGAGAATTTCAGAGTTTCGGAGCCGGGCTTGCAGGGAAACAAAAACTAAGAAGGGGGAGGGAAAAGAGAGGGAGAAGGACTGCTCTGATATTGACATCTAGCTCCCGGTTCATCTAAGCTTTTAGTGACCTGGCCTTGGAAAGAAACAAGGTTAGTCATGCAGGCTGTACCTGCTGTGAACCTGTGCTGGTTGCCTTTCATCATTATATTACCCGCTGGACTCTTAGAAATCTGATCCTTGATAATTTTTTCAAGGGTTTTCCCCAAGGATAGAGGTGAGTGAGACTAACCGGTCTATAGTTACTTGGATATTCCTAGAGGTGACAGTCACTTCATGTTCCTTTATCTGTTCCTGTGAACTGTTTAGTCTCTAAATAGTATATAGACTGTTTTAACTGCAAAAGCACTTTTATTACTTTCGGCATTTATTTTGTTTTGAAGTGTATTTCATGTTTCAAGCAGGGTGACCGGAACACTGCGAAAGCCCACATGCAAGTCTGACTTTGCTGGGATAAATGAGTACAACTTGTCACAAAAACCATTTGTTTTCTTGGATTCTTTTTCAGAATGTGTTTGGTGACCTATTTCTCTGGGTATGAAAAATTATTTTCCCCTTCCTTTGTGACATTATGGGCCTTGTAAACTGTTCCAGAGTCTCTTGGTGTAGGTGGCATTACTAGGATGAGTATTAATTATTTTCAGGCTGCTGATGCATCACCTCTGCAGGGTCTATATTTGTCTACCGAGTGTGCATCATCCCTCTCTAATTATAGGTGGTCTTGAGGGAACTGACTTTCCAAGTTAAACAGACTAGTGTAACAGGATATTTTTGAAGTGTACTTGGGTAAGTTACTGAAACAGTTGACTGGATTTGACTTGTTTGTTAAGTTTTCTGATTGTTGTAAAGTTATGGGGATGGTAAGTGTCACTGCCCCTTGAAAATGGAAATATCCTTGATTACCTCATTCTGAAAAATGAAAATATCCCTCTCCTTCTTATCCCACATTGTAAAATAAACTGATTGATTTAAATCAGTTTTCCCTGTAAGAAAATCCAAAGAACTTTCATTATCTTGTAAAAATGAGAAGTGAGGGGTGAGTAAACTGTTGCCTCTCTGCATCTCTAACTCTGTCATTGTCCCATACATTGCACTGTTTAAAAATAGCTTTTAATTCTTGTACAGATTAAGTTGTCATGCAGCATAAGTCATCTGATACCCAAGAAAGAATGAATTCTTGCTTTTCTTTTGGTTGTCCCCCATCTGGAATTCGCTTATCTGAAAATCTTTAAAAATTGTAACATGAGAGGCATCGTCTGAGCATAGGATTGAGTGCCAGGAAATCCTGACTCTTTCCATGACTCACTGCGTGGCCTTGGGCAGTCAGCTATTATTGTTATAGGCAAAGTTTTACATGGCCCCTTGCTGAAAAAAATAAAGTTCCAAGGAGTTTATATTCAAATTAAAATTAAAGCGCAACAAAAGTACATGTCATGCCAACAGAGGAAGGAGAGGATGAGGAAGAAGATTTTAGGAAGGGACTATTGCTGATGAGCAGGGATGCTGGTTTTCTCCTTTTAAAAATCTAAAATTCTCTGATTTAAAAAAAAAAAAAAAAATCCCAAATCTATGTTTTTCCACCATTAAAATGAAACAACACTATATATATCTATACAGATAGATATCATTTTTACACAATGTTTTACTGATATATTTACAATTTTAAGACAATTTGAAAGCCTAGCAGTGCCTCAAGCATTATAATAAAATACATTCAAAATACCCCCCCCCCCAGTGAGAGGAAGGGGGTGAGTGTGTGGGGAAGGGAGGGTATGAGCACAAGCAATGCATGGGGGGCAGGGGACACAGGTACATTTGGGGAAGGGGAGGTGTGGGCATGTGCATGTGCCCTCCCTAATTTTCTGTGTCCACAGCAGTGTGTTGGGGCTAAAGCCAGGCTGAACCAGTTCTGATCAAGAGCTGCCTCTGTGGCCAAGTGGGCAGGACCTGGTGTGGCAAGGAGTGCCATGCTGCCACAGATGCCAAGGTGAGGCATGGCAGCGGGGAGTTGTGCCTCCCGCTGCTGCCAGGTGGACAAGGGGTGCCTCACCTTAGTGGCCATGGTAGTACGGTGCTCCCTCTCTCGCTGAGTCACACCCCCTGGGCCGTGGAGGTAGCTTCTGCCCAGAGCTGGTTCAGCTCGGCTGCAGCCCTGCACCCCACTGTGGGTACAGGAATCTTAGGGGGCATCTGCCCCCCTTGCTGCATCACCTGGGCCCCCTCGCCCTGTTGCCTGTGCTCCCCCGCCCTCTGATGCATTGCCTGGGTCCCCTCTCCTGCCCCCTTAGACTTACCTGGAGGGAACTGAGGGAGCTGTTCTCCATCACACTCTGTCTGGCTGCCATATGTCCACATGAACATGCATATGGCACCCTCTGCGTTCCACTCCCCCAGCCCCTTGTAGCCGGGAAACCTGTAGTTTCCTGCATTTCTCTCCTTTAAAGGAGAAAATTGTGTTTTTCATGGCAAATGAAAAACCCAGATTCCTACTGATAAGCAGTATAATTGGTCTGAAGATGGAGCTGGATTATTATTACTAACTGACATCCAAAAGAAGCCATTGTTTGGTGATAGACAGAGTGTCTGTTTCCAAGCTTGAAACAAGAGGCAACAGGTGAGTATAGCAAATGGTGGTTGAGGGGGAAAGGACAATGGTTTCCAAGTATCTGGGCATTGTTTTAATTAATAAATAAATGCAAACTGGTTGCATCCAAGCTGCCTGATTTCTTACCTGATTGTCATAATAAAAATAGTTTTTGAAGAACGTTTTTATGGGTTAGTTTGAGGAGGCCATTCATTACAACAAATGCTACTTGAAAGAAACTATGGAGAGTTGAAGAGGAGATGTGAGTGTTGTAGTCACATCTCCTGCAGCTTGCATGGTCCATGAATCCAGATGGGGAGAGTATGTGATAAAATGCAGGTAGAGGGAAGACAGAATTATGAATGTACCTGTGGAGGGAAATGCAACATTTGAAGCTGATGTAGATCAGAACAGGAAAGCAGAAGGGAGATTCAAAGAGGAAGTGATGCTGCAAATATAAATGTTTATTGATATATAATTTAAGCAAATTTCTTTAATGAGTCATCTTTGAGAATTTTTGTAAAAGAATAAATAGCTTAAATTCCCTCCTTATTTTTATGTCTGTTATAACTGGGTTAATACTTACCAGTAGTATTGTGAGGATTAATTAAAGTGTGTGAAGTGCTATAAGTATTATTTTTAATGTCATACTGGGACTGCTGAATTCCTATCCTGAACGTCAGCTGTTGGAAAGAGATTAGGATTGAATTTAGGTAGGAGCAAGTGTTCTTGAGATCGATGTAGTAGCAATAAAAAAAGTAAACAAGAAGATGGATAAATAGAAAGAGAATTACAGGGAGGTCTTTGGGACAATACTCATTGTTCCCTTCTGAAATACATAAATGATCTAAAAATCACTTGTCGAATGATGAAGGAATATATATCCATTGTACAACAGTTGTATCAAAATCCACAGTCTAAATAGATTTCACTTAAAACAGTTTTTAGGATTATTGTTGTAAAATATTTATTATAGTAATAATTATTAACATATTGGCCTGATTTATTTTATTTTTTTTTTTAAAGAAACATTCCATTCCTTTATGCTGACCCATGGAATATTTTCACCTTTCTAAATGAAATTATGGGG
The DNA here is from genome assembly GCF_000455745.1 of Alligator sinensis. NCBI lineage: Eukaryota > Metazoa > Chordata > Crocodylia > Alligatoridae > Alligator > Alligator sinensis. The sequence continues at coordinate 2,064,383 of NW_005842160.1, read as the reverse complement.
AAACAATTTTTAAAAATTTAGGACCTTCCATTTCTTATTTCTTGGTGGTTTGTTTTTGGTTTGAGCCAGGGAGAGTTATTATGCTTAAAGTTTGCAAATACCAGAATGACTCAAGTTACCACACAGGGGCAAGATCATGAAAATAATATTGAAAAGTAGTAGTACCAAGCATTCCTATTAGAGTTAATTGTACTATATTATTAGCACAGAAGTGAATTTTACTAGATTTCATTATTAGCACATAAGTACCGACTTCCTAAAAGTTGGCATAATTGTCTTCCCTGGGAATAACTCAACTGCTCTGCTGTGCCTTTGCCCAAAGTTTTGAATATCCAGAAGCTGAGACCTACTCAGTGGCTTCTTTGAGTATTTGGCTTCACTGTAAATACTGCAGGTGACTAACCAGTGTTCACAATGAAACTAGCGTGTTAAAATATTTTAATGTAGGAGAGATTCTTTTAAAACTGTATTATCAATTTTAATTTTAAACAGCGTAAGAGGAAAATTAGAGGAGCAACCAGCTAGTGATCTAAAACATTATGTACTAGTGCAAGAAATATAGGGAAATAAGCAGGAAGAATTAGGAGTTCTGATATGGACACAAAATTGATCTAATTAGGATAACCTAGACTTTGTGGGACAGTTCACATCACTGGAATATTGAGATGAGCGGCTATCACTTCTTCACGTAACACAGGCAGGTAAAAAGGAGGTGGTTTTGTTTGGTATGTTAAGGGGGTGTATACTTGTTCTCAGGTTCCCAACGAAGTGGGAGATGGATAGACCTATTGAAAAAAAATCTCTGGGTTAGGGTAAAAGGGGAAAACACCAAAAATGGTATTGTGGTGAATGTCTGCTACAGGCCACTAGAGGAGGAGGGTGGACATGAATGAAGCTGGTGGTTATGGGTCACTTCAAATCACCATGTTTCATGCTGCAGGGGCAGGGGAGAAGAGTGTAACTGCTCTGTAGAGGCATTCCAGCAAGTTCTTAGTGTACATTTGCTGCAGCTTTTTGGTACAGATGAAGTAAAACCAAGTATGGAGAGACTACTCTATATGCTTGTAGCAGGGACTTGTTGCGCTGCCCAGTAAATATCCTGTGCCCATCTGGAAAAGCCCTCCCAAGCCGTCTACTTGGGGCTGCAGACAGAGAAGATGGCTGGGTTCGGTGGGAAAGAGGAGCAGCTGCAGAATGCGGCATGCAGTAGTCCTGAGGCAGTCATGGGGGACAGGTGGGGCTCCTGGATTGGCTGACGGAACTGCGTGCAGCCCTTTTGAAGCAACTGATGGTAGCACATGGGGAAGAACTGGGGAAACCCAGAGGAGTGGAGCTATGCCAGAACCCACTCCCCCTCATCAGACATAAGACACAGCAGCTGGTAGACAGCAAGAAGCTGCAGATGCAGGAGTGAGGCACATGAGTAGCCAGGCTAGGCCAGCTGAACAGCACTCAGGAGCCCAGAGAGGGGCTGAGACTGGGATCCATGGGTCTAGGAGCCTGGAGAGGGGCTGAATATGGGACCAGCAGTGTCTGGGAGTCCCAGGGCTATTCCCCCAGTGGAACAGACTCAGAGTGAACAAGGCAAGCCCAAGTTGTGTATATTGTTTGGACTGGTGATTCTAAAAGGGGCAATTCCTTGGAGTGGGGCTCAGCATCTTAAAGGGGAAGAAGAGGGACCAGAGAGACCACTTTGAAAGAGGAACTTCATCTCTTCACAGGCACACTTCTTCAGGGCAGTGTATAAGGGAGGTGGAGCCTCACAAAGACATTCAACAGGACTTTTCTTAACCCCTGCTACTGCAGAGGCCAGAGGCTACTGTACACCTCATTCTACCACTTAAGACCAAGGTGTGGCAGGAAATCCACGGGTGATAGGAACAGAGATCAGGGCCATCAGTAATACCTCTGCCAGCAGAGGGCCCTAAGCCCTTGTCCCCACTACAGTGCTTCTTACTAATAGGGAGGAATTGATGGAACATCTGAATGTGAAAGGCAACTTGGATGACAGTAATTCTGAAATGATAGAGTTCATAATTCTATGGGAAGAAAGAAGGAAAAGCTGGAAAATGAAGATATTGAACTTCAGTAAAGCACTTTACCAGACTCAGAGAATTGTTTAGAAGAATCTCACAGGAGTCAAGACCATGGTAACAAGTTGTCCAGAAGAAGTGAAGGTTCCTTAAGGAGAAAGAAATAAGGGCACAAAAGCATGCTATCCTGATGCAGAGGAAGAATAGGAGTTCAGTAACAGCTACTTAACCTTCAATGACCAGAAACTTCAATAAGCAGAAACTTGGCTATATTACTAAAGATGCGTGTCACGGCAGGGTCCTGTAGGAGGGCCATGATCTCCTTAAGGCCCCCTTCCTCCGTGTCAAGTCGGCTCAAGGGCACCCTCGGATTCTCGCCCGTCACATCTTTGATGTTCACCTAAGGTTGGGAGGCTGCCTCGCGTCTTCTTGGACACGGTCCATTGTAATCTCTGGTCCTAAAGACTCCCGGATCCCTCATGGGTCTTGTCCTGCAAACAGGTGCTTCAGGGCACCCTAGCCTTATGGGCTATGCGTGGCTCCAACCACCCCTTATACCACGCCCCAAGCCTCGCAGTTGGAATAGACATTGTTCGGTCTCTCTCTACACACACGCCTGTCTCTCGGGCCTTCTTGGGTATGCCGCCCCCTCCTGGGGCTCTCCGTACCCACTCGGGGCCTTCTCTGTACCGGCGCCTCTCTCTGGGGCCTGTCATGCCCACACTAGGGCTTCTCAATAACGCCCCCTTTCTGGGGCTCGCTGCGCCTGCCCTGGGGCTTCTCAGTAGTGCCCCCTCCTGGGGTTTGCCACGTCCGCACTGGGCTTCTCAATAACACCTCCTCTCTGGGGCTCACCACGCCTGCACTGGGCTTCTCAGTCTAACAGCCCTTCTCTGGGGCTCGCCGGTAAGCTGTCCCCTTCTCTGGGGCGCGCCACGTCCTCCCCGGGGCTTCCCAATAGTACCCCCTCTCTGGGGCTCGCCACGCCCTCCCTGGGGCTTCCCAATAGTACCCCCTCTCTGGGGCTCGCCACGCCCTCCCTGGGGCTTCTCAAATGCCCCATTCTGGGGCTGGGGTCTAAGCACCCTGTAAGCTGCACCCCTACTGGTGCTGGGATCCCCACGCTACTGTGGGTCCCCTATGAGGCCTCCTCCAACCCCTATAGCCTCACCCAAACCACCAGTGTAACAACAAAGCAGAACACAAACTCAAGCCTCTTGGCTACAACTTAAACCTAAGCCACCTGGCTGTAACAACATTGCTTGGACATCTTGGAGCTGCTCCCCTTTACTCTGCTAGCAGTACCTCCAGTCAGGCTTCTCCTCACATCATTGCTCCCAGAGCTCCTCTCTTTCTGGCTGCTGGCAGGGAACTACTCTGGCCTCAGCTCCTGGACTTTATAAGAGCCAGGCCTTGCCCCTTACAGCCAGCTGACCGCTGGCAGGTGTGGGTCGTTTGCTGATTCCTGTTGCCCTGGCAACCACCAGCTGGCCTCCTTATGCACTGCCAGAGCTTTTCCTCTAGCAGTTTTTCCTCTCTAGGAGCAGGGCACCTCGGTGCTCTGCGACAATGTATAAGAATATAGTATGGGCATATAGGGACAAATCAGGAAGGTCAAGCTTAGTTAAAGCTACCAAAGACAAAAGGCAGCAAAAAAAATTAAAAATATATTAGGAATAATGGGAAGTCCAAGCTACTTCAGTCCTTTCTTCAGACTTTCAAATGTCAGGTGATGAGCAGAGTTAGTATCAGTACAGAAAAGAAAGTTAACCCAGAGGAGGGAAATAACAAGTTAGACATTACTTGGATAACATGGATGTTTTCACATCTGCAGGACCCAATGAAATTCATCTTGGAGCACTTAAGTACTAAAGCAAATGCAAAGCAATTGCCTATTATGTATGCGAGTTCATGTAAGTCAGGTGAGCCACCAGAAGTTGAGGAAAGGGCAAATATAATGCCATCTTTAAAAAAAAAAAAAAAAAAAAAGGGGGGGGGGGGGGAGAGAGAGATAAAGGAAGAAGCAAGGATTTACAGACAAGTCAATTTAACTTTGATACTTGTAAAAAAAAAAAAAAAATAGAACCTATCATTTAACAATCAGTTCCTAAGCATTAGAGGATAACGTGGTGATAAAGAACAGACAGTATAGACAAAGACTAAGCTATGCTTAACTAGCCTCTTTTCTTTTTTAGACAAAGTGATGAGCATTGGAAATTAGGGGGAATAGTAGATGGGACATATTTTGACACTGTCTTCTCATATTTACAAGTAAGCAAAAAAAAAGTGTGGTCAGGATGAATTTACTCTAATACTGGTATTGGGAATGGTTGGATAATAGTGCTCAAACAATACTTAGTCATTAGTGGTTCAGTGTCAGATTGGGAGGAGGCATCGAGTGTGGAATATTGTTTAGTATCTTCATTAATTATTTGGAGGATGGAATTTGACTGTACATTTAGTGAATTTGTAAATAAAACCAAACGGGGTGGGTTATCATACACTTTATGGGATAGCTTTAGGTTTCAAAGGATTTATTTTGATCAATTGGAAAATGGTCTGAAATAAATAGAATGAAATTCAGTAAGGATAAGTGCAAAATACTGCTCTTGGGGAAGAGTAATCAGATACATAAAGACACAATGGAGAATAGTCAGCCAGGCTGCAGTGCTGTAGAGAAAGACATGGTGAACGTAGTGGATCATAAGTTGAATATGGATCAGCTGTGTGATATTGCCAAGAACACTAGTAGCACACTGGGCCACAGTGGGAGAGATCTCTGTGAACCGCACCATCCTGAGCTACGAGAGCCAGATGCACCCCAACCTCATCATCACCAATGAGGAGCCCAAAAAGATTGTGATCGTGGACGTGACCATCTCCTTCGAGAACCAGTGCCAAGCCTTCACCGATGCCTGGGCTCACAAGCGGGAGGAGTATGACCCACTGGCTGACATTCTGAGGAACCGCAGCTATGATATGACAGTGGGTGTGCTCATCATGGGAGCACTCGGAGCCTGGGACCAAAGCAACAAGAGCATCCTGCATGCCTGCCATGTCTCCCACAGCTACACTAAGCTGATGCAGTGGCTCATGGTGTCTGACACCATCCGCTGGTCCTGCGACATCCACGTCAAGCACATCACAGGCCAGGACCAGTATGCCGACCTTGCCAGACCGACCGTCACCAGACCAGACCCAAAGGGGAACACCTGAGCCCCCCTCTGCACCTGATGGACTCTGAGAGCTATTTCTCAACCACGGACTACACCACTCCACCCAGCAAGGACCCTTGTGATAGGACTCTGTGGACTGAGTAACTTCTTTGTTCAACCTACCCCTTCCACCATTGCAGACTTTTGTTATGGGTTTGTTTGCATCTATCTTCTTTCTCTCGCAGTGTCACGACTCCTTCCCTCCCCTTCCCCCACCCCACCCCTCACACCCAGGCTTAGATGCCTAACATTGTAGTTATGCAACCTAGCTGCATTCCCCTCCTCATCCCCATCTCTCTTATGTTAGTCCCTCGCTTGGGCACTCTGTATTTCCCTTATGGCTTTGTCATCTTTTTATATGATTTTCAACATTTTTACCATTGTTTCTCTGTGGCACTAGGTCATCACATTACGTGAGATTGGCTCTGTTTAAGGGTTCCAGAACCTCCCTGTGACAGTTAAGTCCAAAAAGCTGAAAGGGGAAGCTTAAAGGGTCTTGCTCATGAAGATAGGGTGGGAGGGGATTAATAATAAAACCAAAATACTGGATCTAATGTCAGCCATGAAGTAAAATTCATCACTGATCTTGCAGTCTTCCCACTCAAATGCATGATTCATTTATTTAGCATAACTTTCTCTCAGCCGCAACTAAGAATAAGAAGATTAGAGAGTGAAAACAAGAAGTGTATTAAGGATAGTAAACACTGAATGATTCTAGCAACCTCCTAGGAACAGAGAGATAAAGGTTTTTGTCTATGTCCACATCTTTTGAAAGAGCTCTCAGCAAGACACATTAAAGTTGTGATGTTTCACAATAGTAGCAGCATTAATGTGCATGACCAACTGTAACAGGGCAGCCTGCTTGTCAGGTCTCCATTGGCCACCCTGCTCCTCGGGTAACCGCCCACATCACTCATCTGCCATGCCTTGATGGAAAAAAATGAGAGCTGTTACTAAGGTGAGAGGTTACCCATTACAAACCCTGCTGACAAGGGCCTAATACCCGCTCCAACCTCCCCTCCACGGGTCCCATGCTTTGTAGATGTTACTCTGGTGTTATTTCTCCAGTCTATGGCCAGAACAAACTAGACACACAGTTCTAGCTCCTTTCTACAGCCCCAGAGGGCCACTCATATACCACCCCTCTCTCACTGGGGTCCCACTCATTCAGCTGGCTCTCACCCAGCCTCTTTCATACTGCCCTCTTTCTAGGGGCCACATTCATTCCGCTTGGCCTCACCCGGCTTCGGGCTTAGCTCTCCTCGCCTTGATCAGCCCCGGCACAGCCTGTTGGGTGTCTCCTGCTGCCGTCACCTCAGCACTGACTGAGTGATTCTACGACTGTAGGCCTATTTCACTTCTAGCCCCCCACTGGGCTTCCTCACTCACCCACACTCATGGGGCCACTCTGTTCATCGCCCCTCTTACTCAGGGTCTCACTACTCGTCACCCCTCTCACTCATGGTCTTTCGTGCCCCCAGGCCCTTCCACCTGGGTGTGGCCCAAGGTCCCTCCTCCAGCCTGAGCTCTGCCTCGGGGCTCCTTAACGAGCCTGGGGCTCCCATTGCTCATTAGAACATCACCAGGGAACTGGCCTGCCATATCCTGGGGGCTCCCACACCACTAGGAGCCCCACCAGACCACCCTTCCCCGGCAGGGTGCAGTTTTATGTCTTACCCAGGACAAGGGGTCACCTCCACCCCATAGCCCCAGGCCAGAGTAGCCTCTCAGCCTGATGTTACCTCCTTCCTCCTGCAGCAAACTACAGGTCAGCTTATATCCCTGGGCCAAAATGGCTGCCCTTATCAGGCACCTGACTGCTGCCTGTTTTTTGCCCTTAAAATGGCAGGCACCAAAGGTGCCCTGCCACACCAACATATATATTTTTCACATGGCAGAATTTTGAAGGGTATTTTTATGGTGTTAGTATTTGCTGTTGCTGAACCTAGTATTTCTTTTTATGAAGTAAAGCAAATATAGCATCTTCAGTAGAATTCTAACTTCTCCAATAGCAGACCTATGTGACAATTTGTCTTGGTCTCTTGCATCTCCTGTAAAGTTTGAACCTGCAGACATATTAGCTATTGGGCCAGACTCTTAGATGTAATTTCTAGGAATGTGTATTTAAGGTTTATTAAAGTCAGTTTTATCATTCTCTATTAAAAAGCTTTCCAGTGGTATGACGAACATATCATTAGGCAGTTTAGTGATGAGGTTTCTAGATATTAGATTTTTATTTATGTTGTCTTGCATGCTGGTACGTTATTTTTGCATTTTAAGCCATTTAAATACAATTTTTTACTTCATTATGTTTAAGGGTGCCTCCTTTTAGTGTATCTGTTGAAAGTCTGTTACCCGTGGGATGTCTGGCCTATTCCATTCAGATGTGTGATGTCTCCATTAGCACAGCAAAGAGGAAAGTCTTAAAACTGTAAAGTCTCGTTGCAAAGCAAACTGAGAAGATTCTTCAATCATGCGACTTTGAATGTCCCTTATATCCTGTTAAATAGGGTTATATAATGTATAGTAGCAAACATAATGTATTTATATCAAAAGCAGAATTTGGCCCCGAGGTGCTGATTCTGCAAACACTTTAGCATACATGCCACTTTTCTTTAAGACTGCAGTCATCAACCTTTTAAGGCTGTGGGTCAGATTGACCCAGTTTGGGTCAAAGGCAGGTGCTAGTACCCAACTGCTACGGTTGCTTTCCTCAGTGGAAACATGGGGAAACACTTACTGCAGCTGCTTTTCCCTGTGCAGCATGGAGAGAGTGCCCAAAGCCACTGCTTTTACCCACAGCAGCATGGGAAATGACTGCTGCTGAAGTCTTCCACCCAGAATGTCCATGGGCTGGATCCCATGCTGACCCCTTGTTTAAGAATGGCCTCAATTAACTCACTAGAATTGCCCATGTGAGTAAAATTACTCTCACGCTCAAACAGTGCATTCTTTAGAGATTTGGATCTAAATTTGTAAATTGTTTTAGACTTCTTAGTGTGATGGGCACCAGAAAACTGTAAATTCATGCTGCTCTGTAGCAGGAGATACTGTAGTAAGCTGTTCAGTGTGATATAGGCAATGCTGTTTTACTTCTGAGATGTACATTGTTAAAGTTTGACCCAGTGGTGTATGTCTTCAGTTTGACATTAAGGCCGGTGGCTCATGTTCATTTAATGATGCAATGGGATCTGATCCGATTCCAAAAATTGCGTCTTCTGCTATGTCATGTGCCGTTTTGGGATCGGGGATCAGATCCCAATCAGGCTGTTGTTACTTTCTAGTGCAAGGGGAGCCTGGGATAATAATTTGGGACTCCCCCTGCACTGACAAGTTCAAAGCTGGGTGTTTTGGCTGATTCTAGGCCCTGACCAGACAGTCCCCTGGGTCTTGCTTGAGACCCAGGGCTGTCTGGGAACCAGGGTCAGCTAATTGTTGTCCACAGTCTTGGATGGTACTGGGTCTGGTTCACCCTAGGCTGTCAGGGCAGATAATCACCTGTTTGTTAGCCCCAGACACCCCCAGGTTCAAGCTGAGGGGCTTTCCCCACTAGAGACTTTAAACCCCATGCCTGGCAACTCTGTCCAGGCTGCCAGCCACAGGAAATCCGAGGCTCAGTGTTATCAGCTTGAAAGATCTTTTTGCCAGAGGGGGCATATTTTGTCCAGGAGAAATTGAATGAATGCTTGTATGCTGCTAATTTCTACCAGGAGAATGGCAGTTCTCTTGGTAGAAACATAATGCAAGTATGTGGCCGTAGGAGAGTGAGCAAATACAGAGTTTGCAGTCCTTTAGAGGGAATGATGGAAAACCTTCTTGGAGTTTTTCCAACCTGAGAATGACTCTGACTCTTCTTGTGCTGACTCCTTCTCTAGATAATAAATTCCAACCAACAACAAGAAAACAAGAGAAGTGAATAAATTGCAAACATTTAAAAACAGAAATTTACCTTTCATAAAATGATTTCCATCCACCACAAGATGAGAAGTGTTCTGAAGTCTGCCAGGGACTTCACTTTTGCTATTGATTTCACAGGGAAGATGCTCAGAGACTCCAGCAATGGGTGGCAATATAAAATGAGATAGATACAAAACTTCAGGCTGTCACATGGGAGAGCACTGAACAGATACAGTACTAAAGCATCTGAAAGTACAGTCAGTAGCAGCTTGTCTTTCAGACACCTTTTCATTTTAAATAGGCTTATTTCCGGCATGTTACATTTACAGTACAGACAGGGTGATTTTTTTTCTACCATGTTCTTTCCTGTTACTTGTGGAAGTTATTTTTATGTTTGATTTGTGTCTGCTGTTCTGTTCTTCTCCACTTCTCTGAGCCAGTATCTTCCCCCTCTCCCCCCGCTTCTTTTTTATCCTGCTTCCTCTCTCGTGTCCCTGTCTTTGCTCCAAGTTGAATGTTCAGAAACTGAGACCTAGCCAGTGGCTGCTTTTGAATATTTGGCTGTATTATAAATATTACAGGTGGCTTACAATAGCTCCATTTTATAAACCCTAGTTATAGTCAGATATTTTAATGTAGTAGGGAGTCTATTAAGAACTGTATTTATCACTTTTACAGGTGTCATCAACTATAAAATAAATGAAAAAGGAGGATGTGTGATGTTATACCGTTATTCAACCATTAGTCTTCAGCAGACTATTGTATTTAATATATAAATATTTTCTGGGAAGTAAAGTAGTAATAAACTCTATTTTCTTTCACCAGGCCATCAGCAAGGTGACTGCCAACCAAACAGTAGTTTTTTGGACTTTTTTCCCCTTATAACACTTCATTATTAACTGTTACTAGAGCTTTTATTGACAGCTTGAGAAGGTACGTGTGACAAAGCAGAAAGTTCTAAATGTGCTCATTAAAGAGAAAGAGAGGTAATGAAAGATGGAAGCTGGCAGATGATGTAAGTTTATAAACATTTTTGCTGGAATTTATATATATATAAAATACATTATTAATATATAAATATATTAATATAAAATAAGTAATATATTATATTAATATATAAAAGATATTATTTATATATAATATAAATAAATTTTATTTATGAACATAATTAAATCTGTCTGCAATTGTTTAAGATTCTCTTAAACGTGACCCAGATATTTTTGGTGGCAGAAGTTGAGAAGTAATATTTGGGGAGCTGGTATATAGCGAAGTATTTGCAGATTATCTTCCCTTTCTTCCAAGGGCCACACCAAAGCATTTGCTTCAGAAGTAGGAGAGGAAATGTGCTCAGGTAGTGAAAGTGTAGAGGGAAAGAATGTGTGGTAAGAAGCAAATGTGCCCCTTTTATGTGACTGTCAGTATGAATCTTATACACCTTTTTTGTAAATTAGCTTTCTAGTGGTGCTTCACCTTTTTTGTGGGTCATTGTTGGCTTGTTCTGTCCTAACCTCACTTTCTCAAAGATCAGTTTAAGCACTTGCTGAACATTGAGGTTCATCACTCAAAGGAATGGGAGGAATGCTTTGCAGATGATTGGCTAATTTCAGCTGGTGTTCAGGATCTGGGAAAGATTTCATACAGATGAAGGCTTGCTTTCTTAAGGCATGAAGGGGAAGAATATAGTAAGAACACCTTTCATTTAGATACCAGTTTATATCCAGAGGATCCTAGAATATTTCATAACCTACCTTTTATATGGTACTATAGAATAGAAACTGCATCCAGCTTAGAGAGTAGTAGCTCTTATACACACAGCCCTTTCCATGGGTTTCCCAGTGCTGCTGTTCAACTGCAGTACAGTGTTATCCATGTTGATAAGTATTGATCAGGTCAGCATTAATTTATTGAGCTTGTGTGAGACTAGAATGGAGAGGATCTTGTGTGTACCCAGGATGTTTGGATAAATCGTCATTTTATGCAAAAGGTGAGTGGGGATCTCTGCCTGTATAGGATTTATAGCACATTGATTTTCAAGGTCTTTAACCGCTACATGTTAGAATCATTATACCCATTCAGTTTACCTCAGAGGGAGAGAGCGCTGAATTTCCTGTTCTGGGATTTAAACTGATTTCCACATGGGGTGTTTAGGCCATTAAATATCAGTTCTAGTATACCAGTGAGAAGCTAGCTAGAATACTTTGTTCTTAATCCTTAGGATTTTAAGAAAACAATAATATATATTTAGTGTTTCATAAATCACCAGTTTGGACTTCATTTTGCTGGTGATACTTTAAATGTTTGCCTTCAAGAAAGAATAAGCTTATTAGATTCCAACTCCTATCACATCTCTCCCTTTATGCGACACTGGTCAGGCCGCAGTTGGAGTACTGCGTCCAGTTCTGGGCGCCGCACTTCAGGAGGGATGTGGACAACATCGAGAGGGTCCAGAGGAGGGCCACTCGCACGATCAGAGGTCAACAGGGCAGACCCTATGAGGAGAGGCTACGGGACCTGAACCCTGTTCAGCCTCCACAAAAGAAGGCTGAGAGGGGACCTGGTGACTGTCTATAAACTGGCCAAGGGAGACCAGCAGCAATGGGAGAGTCCCTGTTCCCCCGAGCGCTACTGGGAGTAACAAGGAATAATGGCCATAAGTTGATGGAGAGTAGATTCAGGCTAGGTATCAGGAAGCGCTACTTCACAGTCAGGGCGGTTAGGATCTGGAAGCAACTTCCAAGGGAAGTGATGCTTGCTCCTACCCTGGGGGTCTTTAAAGGAGGCTAGATAAACACCTTGCTGGGGTCGTTTGACCCTAGCACTCTTTTCTGCCCATGGCAGGGGGTCAGACTTGATGATCTGCTCAGGTCCCTTCCGACCCTACCAACTATGAAATTATGAAACACTCTCTCCCTCCTTCCCCAAATGTAACCCTTCTGTAAATAGTTATCAGTATTTTTATATGGCTTGTGGGTCCCGCAGTAAACCCATAAATTGGATTTGCAAACTCCTTCCTCTTTTTGCTTCTTTTGTTCCTTGTTCAGAGCTTCCATTCTTTTTCCATTGTATGAAGACCAGAGTTGCCACCTACGAACAAAACTGCCATCTTTTCCCTTTCTGAAACATAGGCCTGAGAGAATTTTTTTGTAGGGGGGACTGGTATCTTTGTATGGACCTTTTGGGACAACTAAAATTGTCCCACAAAAATGCAAGTGGACTACTTGGCTTGGAACTGCTGGGACACGTCGGAGTATAGTTAAATGTGTCTTTCCGAACTGCCTGAATGTGTACGCCCTCCGGCAGAAATGTATTCCTCTTGCAGTTTAAATCATTTGATGTAGAAAATATGTGCTGCTAAGTTTGTTTGATTAGTTGAGGTTTGAAGTTCATAACAGTAATTGCCACAGTGTAAAGCAAACAGCATCTGCTGTTGAGTAGGAAAATCCTAAAGTCTGTTTTTTTTGTCTCTGGTTGGATTTAGATCAGTAATTACAATACAGCATTAGCATCAAGTTCCATCTATATCCTTGGTTTGTATTTAAGTCTAACAAAGGTAAATAACATTGCTGTCTCTGTGCTTTTCTTCATCACATGCTACCCAGAATAATGGCTGCTGTAGAAAGAAAAAAGGAACAGGCTAATGATGGGGGCTGGTAAAGAGGCAAAATAAAATGGTGAGGTTTTTGATCCGTTTAAATTTGGAG
>NW_005842160.1:2017405-2051527 GCF_000455745.1 Alligator sinensis | reverse complement strand
TCTTTCCCTTTAAACATTTTATTTTCTTGTAAAGCAGCATTTCCTACACAGAGAATGTTGTCTTGATGTAGAATAGAAGCCAGTAGAGATTTATCTTATCTGTCCCTTTGGTCCCTTTTAAATTTTCTTAGAAGATTGGTCATGTGCTGGCATGCCACGGTCAGGTTAGCGAAATGGCACCTTAAAGTGAACCTGCACAGGCTGGTACTTTAAGTCTAAGTATAGACAGTCAAAAAAGCCTGAGGCTGAATTGATTCAATCTGTTTAATTTAAGATGAATAGATTGAACTGATAAGCAAGTGAACAGATACTCACTCACTTTTGATTCTGGAAATGTAGCCATATGCCTGCGGTGGCCCAGGCCAGAAGCTGGGGGGCTCTAGAGCAGGCCTCCCTGCTGGGCTGGAGCAGACAGCTTGGGCCAAGGCTAGCCCACCCACCCACCCTGTGATGGGGGGTTTGCAGAGGAGGTGCAAAGCATCTTGGGATGCTGGGAGACTGTGAGTTAACTTGAATCTGGAAGGGATCTGGAACAGAAGTTCAGTAAACTGATTTAACTTAAATCAGTTAAAACTGATACTATATTTCTCGAGGTTTATCTTAAACTGGTTTCTGCAGTTTCAAAATCAGTTTATCTGCATTGAACTTCTGTTGTGTTACAGATTTGAACCAGTTTCTGATTACTTGTATTGGTTTATGTGTAATTTCTGTCCCTAACCTAGAGGGTGCTCTCTATCTCATGTTTACTTCTATTACATGTCAGTCCGAGCAGTCTAGTATAACTCCTTTTTTGAGATGTTAGTACTGTTAAGAGGAATTGGAGGAAAGAATGCATGCTGGTTTGTAGGCTGTTTTATTTCATGCAATTTGAAAGAGATACCATCAGATTGAAAATAATATTTTAAAAGAAAATTCCTTGCCTAAATTGCAAACAGTGCTGCAAGCAATTCAAGCTAAAAGAATGTAATTAACATGGTTGCTTATTTACGTTTAATTTTTTTGCCCAGTTTGAACATGGGAAATACGTAATCTGTCTGGGTCATGCTACCGTACACAGGAGACTGGAAAACACTGCAAGTTTGCATTTGTGGAAATTCCTTTATAAGTCAGCCTTGTGATGAAGCATTTTCCTTCCCCACCTTTCATACAGAGGGCACTTACAGAAGTTATATCTTTCATGTACTGAGGCTCCTGAAAGTGCTCTGCAGCCATAACGTAACAAATGTTCATGGCTGGAGGGCACTTTTAAAATGGCTTATTGAACAAAAATTTAACCCTCATTTGATAAAGCATCAGACAGGGACACTAACATAGAGCGCCTTAGGGAACTTGTGTATAGGTTCCCTGCGAGGGTTAATTTGGGGCGATTCCGTTTACATCCTGTGTGGCTCTGCAAGGCTGGACTGGTGCTTTTGTAGGCGAGAACCAGCCCAGCTCCTCCCCTGGGGCTGTCATGGAAAGAAGACAGAGTCTCCTCTCTGCACATCAAGGAGGGGAGAGAGGCATGGGAAAAGGAAGCCTCTCCTGCCACACATACCCCCCCCCCCCAAGCTACCCCTGCTGGAGTCTGAGGGGTCACTGGGCCTGTGATGTGGGGAACTCTTCCCCTACCTGCTCCACCCCCTGCATGAGTGTCTTGACTGTGGCAGAAGCTGCTGCACCCAGAGCTGGGGTAGAGGGAAAATGGAGTACCCCTGCCAAGTGGGCCCAGCTTGGCTACCCCTGCTGGGGTCTTGGTGAGGAGTAGGCCAGGCCCATGAGACTGGGGGCTCCATTTCCCCTCCTCTCCCACCTCGGCTGTGGGTGCAGCAGCCTTTGTCACTGTCAAGTTGCTCATGTGGGGCGGGGGCAATGAGGCCCCCCACTGTTGTGCAGGCCCAGTCGGGCTCCCCACAAGACCCCAGCAGGGGTAGCCAGGCCAAGTCCATGTGGCGGTGTGGGGAGGAGGCTCTGTTCCTGCCCCACCTGAGGCTTCTGACAGCAGCAGACTCATGACTGCTATACCTAGAGCTGGTGTGGGGAAGAGGTAACAGAGCCCCCCTACTTCATGGACCCAGCCCAGCTATCCTTGCTGGGGTTTAGGGGGGAGCCTAGCTGGGCCTGTGAAGTGGGGGGCTCCATTTCTCCCCCAGCTCAAGGCGGGAAGCCTCTGCCGCTGTCAAGGCACTTGTACACGGGTTGGAGCGAGGAAAGGAGTCTCATCCCCACCATGTAGGCCTGGGGTGGCTCTTCTCAAAACCCCAGCAGGGGTAGCTGCAGAGGAGGGGAACAGATGTGGAGCTGGGGAGGAGGGGGGGGGGGGGGGGGGGGGGGCTCCATCTCTTCCCCCCTGCAGGCACTGCTAACAGTTGCCAGCTGATGGGGAGTGGGACTAATGATGGGGGTAATCTGGCAGCCTCCTGGGAGGCTGCTGGAGCAGCCCTGCCTGTCGGCCAGTGGCAGTGTAGGCAGACTTTGAGCCCCCCCACACAATGGGTGAATGCCTGTTGGGTTCAATAGCACTCTAACTCATGCTGCTTTGTGTAAAGCACTGAGTTAGAGTGCTTCCTTGATAGGCTGCCTGCACACGTGTATGTGCCCAGAAGTAGTGTGGGGGGTGGGAGGGTTGGCTATTTGGGCAATGCAACCAATGATGCCAGGCCTTTCCATGGGTTTCCAGTGCCACTGGTAAACTGCCTACCTTGCAGGGAAGAGAGACCCTTGTAAAGGAATACTGATAGGGTCAGCAGGGGTTTGTAGCCATATTGGTCTACAGGCAAAAGAATCAGAACTTATGGCAGAGGTAATATCTTTTATTAGACCAAGTAGATATTTGCAAAAAAAAAATCTTTATTTGCAAGGTTTTGGGCACAATCGCCCTTCATCAGGAATAAGAGAATGCAAAGATTTTAAATTGCTCCTAGGTGGAAATGAAATTTCATATTTCACAGGAGAGATGAAGGTATAGTAAGATAGGGGTCAGCATTAATGTATTTATCTCCCATGGGGTTCATGTGGGTAGAATACCTCAGAGTTCCAAAACTCTGGAGACCTTGCTGATCCCTTGGGCAGGAAATGATAGCTGTTGCTTTAAAGCAGTAGTTGGCAACCTTTTTGTGATGGCAGTCTGGAATGACCCAGCTCCAGATCCAAAAAAAGGCTAACACTAGGACCCTGCCTCCACTGCCCCCCAGCCACAGCATGCTGGCTGCAGTGTGGTGCTGCTTAAACCCCCTGCCACTGGAACTCTGCCAATGCCCCCTAGGTAGGTTGTTGATGCCTGCTTTAAAGCCTTGTTCCTTATTCCCCTGGTTCTCAACCCCAGATTGTCTAGGATTTCTTCTCTTCCAATTGTAATGCATCAAGACAATTTAATCCATCACTTCTGTTTCCAATTCTTTTGTGTTCCTTTCCGGTCCATGGTTTCCTGCACTAATACAACTTTATAATGTTTGGTTTACAGACACTTAAGGGAAATATTTTGGTTTCTTAAAGGGTCCATCTCCCTTTAAAATTAAGGCATAATAATAATTGTTCAGACACTTTATCTTTTTATTCATCCTGGGTTTCATAAAAACTCCTTTTTACCAGATCTAATACTCAGGACTCATTTGACCACACTCCGTCCTTTTATCCCCCAACCTTTCAGTGAATTTGCAAGACTGTCTTCATGTTTTGCTTGGTACATTGTGCCTTTGGCAGCACTATTGTGTTTGAAATTCTGCTTGTTTTTAGTAGTACGGCAGTGAGTTCAGCTTTGCCAAATCCTGATGGCCTCAGAAGGTCAACCCCCATTTAATGCCAGCTGAGCCTTCTATGGTTTGCTTATGCCAGAAGTGCCAAGAGGAAATTAATTGTATAAAAAGCTCTTTTCACAGTCAGCTCCATACATGCTTCATGCCTGACTTGTCAGGACATTATGTTCAGTGGATGCCATGAAACGCGCCCAATCTGAGAATCAACCTTGGATAATTCTCCTTGGACAGTTGTAATTTGTGGCTGTGATTAATCGTGTGCGCAAAGTGGACTTCAGGATGCTTTCACCATCTACTTGTCTCCTGTCCGGCACTGGGCAAATAGGGGCAGAGTAAGGCAAAATGTAAGTTACTGGTGTCCCACTCATCCCCAACCCTAGAAAGTGGAAAATGAGACTAAAACATCACTACAGTTTAGAGCAGCTTGCAGGTAGTGTAACACTAGAGCACTGCCAGTGAGTCTGCACGCTGTCAGGAGGCTGTCCTGAAGAAGTAATATCCCCCTTTGGTAAATCCCATTGATAGCATAGGGATACATTTGACTACTACTCCTTTCAGCATTCAAATCTCAAAATGGCTGTGTACTCCCAAGCAGCAGTTTCATAGATAGAAATGAATAACTACCTGACAGCACTTAGTCTGTTTAAGACAGCTGCTTTTTTATGGGTCTTGGCATTCCATGGAGAGAGACAGAATGCAGAGGAGACACCCAGGTTTAGCAATTCAAGACAATGCATTCAAAATCTTACTTTGTGGTGATTTATGCACTGTGTTCTGCACCTTGGTGGATTTCTGCTTCTGGTTGCGCTTTAGTGAATTAATTGTACAAGTATATATGCATAAGTGTTCAGTCCCTTCATTCCTTTCTTAGTTTGTTTGAAAAGGTAGGGCTTGGAACCTGCAGTTGTTGGTGACATTAGTGTATCAAGAGCCAGATGTTTGTGGAGATCTGGCCTAGATGTGGTACAGAAATGCTGCTCCTCTGCCTTCCTGAATCACCTGAACCTTACATTAGTGCAAACTGAGTGCATGTGTCAACTAGAATGAAGGCCTTATCTACACATGTGAATGCACAGTTACACATGTACATTGTAAAATTGCACGTTTAACCAAAATAGTTACTTCAGTATAAAACTAGATGTAGAGCAGGCCTTAGTTTGTTTCAATTCATTTTTATACTACCAGTTAAAGCTACCAGTTAAAATCAGTTTACATATAGATAGGTACATTTGAATATTCATTTCTTTACGGGTGGCTATATTCAAATAGTTAAGAATTTTTTGGTATTGATTATATGCTGTCGTTACTCAAAGATTTCCCTAAAAAGGACTGGTCAGTGAGTGATTATGTCAGGCCTGACTTAGTTTCACACACTTGGAATTAAAGTACAAGTTTCCACTTTATGTTGACATTGTTTGTTCATTGTGTAAATGATTTCTGAAACCCATGAACAGTGTGTCAGTGTCTCTTCCTACTTCAATTTAAAATAAAATGTAGCATTAAAAATTGATCAGGGTAGACTTCTCCAATTTGTTCTAACAATTCCAAGTACTGGAAGATTTCAAAATGTCACTTGAACATTTGAGAGATACTTTTGACATTTTGTATGTTAGTCACAGAGGCAAGGGTTCTTTGGGATACGTAAGAAAAGTAAAACCAAAGCAGTTAAATCCATGATTGCTTCCTGGAATTTATAACAGAATCGCCCTATCATATTTTATATCTAGAAATTGAATTGTCATGACTACTTCTAAGTCACTCTATCCCTTTTGATTCAATAGGAAAAAATGTAGAGGTACATTTCCATCTGCTTAGTGATATCACGTAACGGTTCTGTGTATGTGTTGTTTATACCTGTGATTTTAAGTAGTATGAGACGTGTAGGTATTAGAAGCTGTGTGTCCTGTCTTTTTAAGAGCACACTCATACCTCACTATTTATTCAGTATTCTTTTCTCTCACTTTGGAGTCAGTAAAATGTAGAAGCAATTTAAAAACTTGTATTGGTGTATTCAACTCTACTTTCAGCCTCTTCAGTGCTTCCCTGTTTTGATGAAATAAGCCTCTGGCTCACTCTCAACTTCCTACAGCTGATTGTCTCAAAGACTGAACAGCTTTGTCCTTTTTCTGTTCTCCTGCTCTGGCATCTCCTGTATCTATTGTCAGCTCCGCAAAATTGCCTGTGTAGTATGAACTCACAGATCTTGTTTCTTTAAAACACACCACTCATCGAACTCAAGCTTTGCCTCTGCTCATGTAATGCCAGACATCCACTCTGTCTGTTCACCCAGTATTACCATTTTGGGTAGAAGAGATTTCTCTGCAGCAGCTTCTGCCATCTGGAACAGCCTTCTTTTATCTCTCTGGTTCATCAGGTCTCCATTTGCTTTTCAATTCTTTTCTAAAAATACAGCTTTTTCCCCTCACCTATCCCACTTTAGTTTTTGTTGGCCCTATGACTGAATGCTTAATTTATTCACTATGGAATGTCTTTACAACACTCTTCTCTGATTCTTACTAGAAATGCTCTTGAATTATTTAACTCTGTGTAACACTTTGGGGGAAGATTTATATTAAAAATTCTACACAAAACAAAATGTTGTTAGGGAATTAAAAGCCATAGACACTTCTTTCAAGCTATGCAAGCAATTATTGATAGGCTCTACCTTTTGTACCATAACTAGATGTTGGTACCAAGTGTCCATAATTTTTTTTAACTGTCAGTTTTTTTAACTTTGTCAGTATTAAAAGGGCCAATGATTTGCCTTTCTAACCCCAAGTGAGAACCCTAGACCCATGTACAAATTAAGTCAAAGGCATACAAAAGTGAGCAGATAATTTCAGTCTTGCATTATTTTTCTGAATGCTTTACCAGCCCACTAGAAAAATCAGTTTCCTGATATATAAAACCTTTTGCACAGCTTGAGTGATCCATGGTAAGATCAGACCAATGTCTCAGAACTATAGTAAAGGAACATAAGTACAATTTTGAACATCATGACTCAATTATGCTCAGAAAAAAGATTGTTGGATTGTCAAGCAGATTACAGACCACTGTTATTCTGAGCTTGTATTTGTACGTACCCCTGAAAGAGAGAAATGTTGGACTCTTTCATTGCAGTACTCAAAATAAGAAAATTGAGGTACTGCAGCATAGAAATGCTCAAAGTCGTTGAGCACTGTGGAAGAGACTTCATTAGAAAGAAATGGTTGTAATCGCTAGGTGAGGCTTCCCTTGATGATGGTCTGAAAATTGCATTTGGTACAGCATGCAGCACCCTGACTTCTGGCAGGGGTGGGTTGCTAGTTATTCACATGTTCCAGAGTCTGCACTGGCTCCCAATGCAAAACAAGGTGCTGTTCTGACCTAAAAGGCCCTAAATGGTCTGATCCCTGTGCACAAGTAAGTGGATCACTTGGCCTGCTGGCTTTTGAAGGAGAATTTGCAACCTAATGAGATTCTCAGTCAGTTTTCTAAAGCAAAGGTCAGCCTTTAAGTAAATAAACAAAACAAAATCCCTCTGTCCTCTCCGGCACTGAGAGGGAAACCCCTTTCTCTTCCAGCCCCAGCACAGCAGCCTGGTTCCTTGCAGCAAGCTGTTCCCTTCACAGCTTGCTTCTTCCTATCTCTTGCTTTCTTTTCTGGGAGCTTTTAAAGTTCCCAGTAGGACACTTCCTTGTTACTCAAAGGGCACAGACAGACGTTAGGGACCCGCTGTAACTCATGGTGCATTATGTAAAGCGCCATGAGCTAGAGCTCCCCTCTACCCCGCAACCCAACAGATGTTCACCAGCTGTGGAGGGGGGCCTGGAGACAGCCTGCACTAGCCCAGGCCAGCTAGGCCAGACCTCCCCCCCCCACAGCTCCCAGGCTGTCAGCAAGGGAACTCCCAGCTGCTGAAGGCCCAGAGCTGGGGCAGGAGGCACCCCCTCACCTTGTGAACCAACCCCAGATACCCCAGCTCAAGTACTGGGGGGGAGGGGGGGGAGGGGGGTCAGGCCTCTAAAGCGAGGGGGCTCCATACTAGCCCAGGCCAGCTAGGCCAGACCTCCCCCCCCCACAGCTCCCAGGCTGTCAGCAAGGGAACTCCCAGCTGCTGAAGGCCCAGAGCTGGGGCAGGAGGCACCCCCTCACCTTGTGAACCAACCCCAGATACCCCAGCTCAAGTACTGGGGGGGAGGGGGGGGAGGGGGGTCAGGCCTCTAAGGCGAGGGGGCTCCATTTTCTCCATCCACCCAGCTCTGACCATTCAGCAGCTGGGAAAAGCCAGCACAGAGCTGCTGCCTGCTGAATGGCAGAGCTGAAGGGGAGTGGGCAAGGAATGGGGCCCCCTCACCTTGCAGCCTCTGCAGCTACCCTGGCTGGAGTATTGCGGGGAGTCAGGTGAAGCTAGGGGACTCCATCCCCTCCCCCAGCTGTGGCCATTCAGCAGCCAGCAGCTCTGCTGACCCGCTGGTTCTCTCCCTTCAGCTCTCAGCTAGTGGTTCTCGAACTCTCAACTTCCATCTCTCAGCTCCTAGCTGTCTGCTTGTCTTTCCCAAGGAGCCTAACTCTCCCCCTCTGGTTTTTCTGGAATCTCCCTCCTCTGGTTCTCCCTCCTGGGGGCCTTTTATCTCCCTTCTAGCTAATTATTTCCCCCAGCTGGCCCCGTTGCCTAGGCAGCCTGCAATCACCTCATATTGCCTCTGGCTGGGCTGTAACCCTTGTCAGCCTGCAGACTGCCCCCAGGCTCCTTGAGCTGGCAGACTGCCACCATTATACACATCATATGCCTTATATATGGTGCATTTCTTAACACAGCCCAAAACAGCACTTGTTTTTCATATGAATGCATTGCATAGTTACCTCATGTTGAGTTTCTGATCTTCCAGAATTCACCATAACTCCTCAAATGAAAGAAAAAGGTCCTTGCTACATAGAGAATAAACTACATGTCCTTATTTTCCCTTGCTCTGAGAATTTGCAGTGACATTTTTTGCTGATTTTTATCATTTATGATTAAAAAATAAGCTTGTATAACTTATCTTCAGCATATGCTGTATTACACTATATATATCTTTAAAATCCTTAAAAATATGGAGTTTGTAATCATTTATTATGTGAAGTTCTTAGAAACTGATTTTATTGTGAAAGCTAGCAAGATGGAAAGTTGAAACTTTTATTCAGGACTGGAAAAGATTAAGATTAACATCATTTGAAACAAATGGCAGTAGATGAAAGTAATATTTTCTGTCATAAGTGAGGGCACCTAAAGTACAAAAATAAGTCCTTATTTTGATTATATAAGCTCTCGTGAATATTTTTTAAAGGATGCAGTGTACCAGGCTGTGCAAAATGAAAAAAATTCTTGGAACACCTGATCAGAGAACTGATTGCCAAAGCCTAGTCTATGGATCAAAAAGTTATTTGTACAGTATTTCTCTTTCAAAGTGTGCCAAAAGCATTCAAGTGCTATGTTTTTAGGCTTTACTGAAACAGTCAGGAATGATCCTTGAAAAGCAAGTTTTCCATATCTTCGAGAAAAAAATAAAATGACAGATAAGCCACACACACACACACAAAAAAAGACCCCAACTGAAAAGTCTATCTAATTTTTCAGCCTTTCTCAGGTGCTGAATATATGTATATGTATGTTGATATCTTGATGTTGCTACAATGACTGAATACATTTAAAATAATGATTGTTATGCAGAAATATTTGAAGAACCACTTTCTCTTATTACTGAACAAACATAGGATGTCTCTTATTAGTTTTTACCAGCTTTGTCATTGCGTTTTTTAGGCTTTCCAGTGAATTTAACAAGGGAAATCTCAAACTTAATAAACGGGAGATTTAATTTCCATGTATTTTATTTAATGTATTTAAATATTGTAAATAATGATTGTTTTTTTCTAATATGTATGTCAAACATTGGAATGATTCTCCTCATACTTTTTTAATTCACTTTGGTAATACATGAGAATGAAATAATTTACAAAGGGTTCTTTGTTAAGCCTTTTTATGGTTATCAGATGGTAGGGAAACATAACAATAAGAATAACTTTCTGTGGGGGAACATAATGCAAATAACCCCCTTTAAAGAAGTGCTAAAGCATATCTCGTGCATATGCTATAGAACAAACGGTCAAATCAAATGACTTTTCATAGTTTCATAGTTTCAGGGTCGGAAGGGACCTAATAGATCTTCTAGCCCGCCCCCCCGCCAGGGCGGGAGAACAACCCAAAAAAACACAAACAAAACCACTCACCCTAAAAACAAAAACGGGACTCAAATGAGTCCAGCCAGGTAAGTATCCAGCCTCTTCTTAAAGATCCCCAGGGTAGGGGCCAGCACCACCTCCCTTGGAAGTTGGTTCCAGCTCCTAGCCGCCCTGACTGTGAAGTAGTTTTTTCGGATGTCCAATCTGTACCTCCTCTCCATCAACTTGTGCCCATTATTCCTTGTTATGCCAGCAGGGGCTAGGGGAAACAGCGTCTCCCCCAAACCCTTCTGGTTCCCCCTAGTGAGTTTATAGACGGTCACCAGGTCCCCCCTCAGCCTTCTCTTGTGGAGGCTGAATAGGTTCAAGTCCCGCAGTCTCTCACTGTAGGGTCTGCCCTGTTGTCCCCGGATCATGCGGGTGGCCCTCCTCTGGACCCTCTCCATGTTGTCCACATCCCTCCTGAAATGGGGCGCACAGAACTGGACACAATACTCCAGCTGCGGCCTGACCAGCGTCGCATAGAGGGGGAGGATCACCTCCCTGGCTCTACTCGAGATGCACCTGTGGATGCACGACAAGGTCCGGTTAGCCCTGCCAACCATGACCTCGCATTGTCGGCCCATGTTCATCTTGGAGTCAATAATGACACCAAGATCCCTTTCCGCCTCCGTGCTCTCAAGTAGGGAGTTCCCCATCGTATAAGTGTGCTGCTGGTTCCTACTACCCAAGTGCAGCACCCTGCACTTGTCCGTATTGAAACGCATCCTGTTCCTGTCTGCCCACCCCTGTAACCTATCCAGATCCTTCTGCAATCTCTCTCTCCCTGCTAGCGTGCTCACCTCCCCCCAAATTTTGGTGTCATCAGCGAATTTAAACAGGTTGCTCTCCACCCCAACATCAAGATCGCTGATGAAGACATTGAACAGCGCAGGGCCCAGGACCGAGCCCTGAGGGACTCCACTACCCACCTCCCCCCAAGTCGAATATGATCCATCCACCACCACCCTCTGAGTGCGACCCTTCAGCCAATCTGCAATCCATCTGACCGTGTAGGCATCTATGCCACAGTCGCCTAGTTTACTAATTAGGATGGGGTGAGAGACGGTGTCAAAGGCCTTGCTGAAGTCCAGAAAGACTACATCCACCGCGACACCTGCATCCATGGCCTTTGTGACCTGATCATAAAAGGCAATCAGGTTGGTCTGACATGATCTCCCCCTAATAAATCCATGCTGATTGCCCCTGAGCATCATCTCGGATGCCGGCCCATCACAAATGTGCTCCTTGATGATCTTCTCAAAGAGCTTCCCCAGGATTGAGGTAAGACTGACGGGCCTATAATTGCCCGGGTCCTCCCTTTTCCCTTTTTTGAAGATGGGGACCACATTAGCTACCTTCCAATCGTCTGGCACCTGGCCCAAGCACCACGATCGCTCGTAGAGCCGTGCCAGGGGCCCTGCAATAACCCCAGCCAGCTCCCTCAGCACCCTGGGGTGGAGAGCATCCGGACCCGCTGACTTGAACGCGTCCAGCCCCTCCAGAAGCTCTCTAACCCGGTCCTCCCCAACCTGAGGTCTGAAGGCGATCCCCTCGCGTCCGGCTTCTATCACAGCAGGGAAGTCCCGGTCCCTGCACAAGAAAACGGAGGTGAAGAATTGGTTAAAGAGGTCCGCTTTATCCTCTGACGCAACCACCAGATTGCCCCGCATATCCTGCAGGGGCCCCACATTACCCGGCGCCTTCTTCATCCTCCCAATATATTTGAAAAAGGACTTTTTGTTATCCTTAATCCTGGACGCTAATCCGAGCTCTATCTCCGCCTTGGCCTTCCTAACAGCCCGCCTGCAGGCCCGAGCAGAGGAGGTATACTCCTCTTTGGAGATTACACCCCCCTTCCACCGGGCGTACGCCACCCTTTTGGCAAGCAGGCATTCCCGGACACCCTTGGTGAGCCAGGGGGGCTTTTGGACACTCCTGCCCGCCTTGCTTCTTGTCGGGATGGACACCCCTTGGGCCCCGAGTATCGTTTCCTTAAGGAACGACCACTCCTCTTGGACGCTGAGTTCCTCTGCCCTCAAGGACCCCAGTTCCTCTCCCACTAATCTCCTCATCTCACTGAAGTTGGCCCTCCTGAAGTCTAGGGCCACCACCTTGCTGCGGGCCCTTGACACTCTACGCTGGATGGTGAATTCCAGCACGCGATGATCACTATTGCCCAGGTGGTCAAGAACCTGGAGGCCTCTTACCAGGTCGTCGCCTGCGGCCAGGACCAGGTCCAGCAGAGCATCTCCTCTGGTGGGACTGTGCACCTCCTGAATCAAGTGGAGGTCCTGCAACTCGGCCAAGAACCTCCTGGAGCGGTCCGTCCCGGCTGACTGCTCCTCCCAGCAGATGTCCGGGTAATTAAAATCGCCCATGACAACTACATCCCTTGCTTTTAGTGTCTCCGCAAGCTGGCCTGAAAATTCCCTGTCCAGCTCCTCCTCCTGATTGGGGGGTCTGTAATAGACCCCCACCGTCAAATCCCTCTCGCCTTGCCCCCCCTGGATCTTGACCCAGAGCACTTCAGCTCGCCCTTCCCCTGACCCCATACTGCTGGCAGAGGATGTGTAGTGCTCCTTGACATAAAGTGCCACCCCCCCGCTTTTCTGCCTTCTCTATCCCGCCTGTACAGCCTATAGCCCCTAATGTTAACTGCCCAGTCATGGGATGAGTCCCACCATGTCTCTGTTAACCCTACGACATCTGGATTTGAACTAGCTATTCTGAGGGCGAGTTCCTCCTGTTTGTTCCCCATGCTACGAGCATTGGTGTACAGGCATTTAAGGCCTTGCAAGACTGTGTGCCACCCCACCCCCTGATTAGCCAGACCATCAGGACCCCTGTTACTTACATTTGCACCCCTTCCCTGATGGCAAGACCCCCATTACTTACCTTTGCACCCCTTGCCCTGATGGCGTCTCCTCGTCTTCCTGCAGCCCCCTCCCCCGGCGAGTCTAGTTTAAAGCTCGCCGTACGAGATCAGCCAACCTGGACTTGATAAACTGTAATAATATCTTGATAGTGTTTGAAGGATCCTGTACTGTTACATTAGAAAAAATTATCTAAAGCATTGAACTTGATTTATTGGAACAGTTGTTACTTCTCTTCCTTTTTAATTTGCTGCCTTTTTATGATGAAATTTTGGCCCTACTCAAGTCAATGAGAGTTTTGTCTTTGACTTTAGTAGAACCAAGATTAAGTCCATTGTCTGTGCTACTTACACATTTTCTGGCTAGGTAAGGCTTTATAATCGTTACTGATTATGTGGCTGTCTCTATTCATTAGGTAGATACATGTGCAGAAAAAGTGACAGACATATTGTCTTTTTTTCTGGCATTTTATGTCTTTTGAGAGTGGGAGTCATTAGTTTATTGGAGTAATTTCCTTCATTGCAAGAACTTTCCTGGCTTTGTGGAACACCGTTGAAGAGTTGGTGGGAAAATTTTCAACAAAGCAATTTTCTCTTGGAAAATGGGGATTCTGTATTATGAAACCATTCTGCAGTACCAACACAACTTGGAAAAACTTTGAAGGCAAACCAAGCAAGGAGGTGGGCTTCTAGCATTCTAGAAAGCTGGTTCATTGGGCCGCCCATTTTTCTGGCCACCTTGACTCACTGTCCAGCTCTGCCCAAAATTTCTTAGAAATGCAAGTGGATTTGGAACAATTGAAATGATTTGGAGTCCAGAATCATATCCAGGAGCAGATCCAGCAGGGTGGATTTGATTTAAATTGTGATTTAAAATGACTGGTCAGGAAGCCTACATTTAATCATTGTTTTCTACAAAAAGTGTATTGTTGTTTCAGATAACTTCATTAAAATATTCCCAAACAGAGCCTCTTTAATGGCCTGACAAGCCTCTTGCCATAATAGGTTTTCCCTTCTACCATACCATTCCCTCACTAGATCTCAAATCAATGGACTGGCTATACCCAGAAACTTATCCCTCAAGACTTCTGCAATAGTCTGCTCAAAATGTTTTTCTTCTGTTTCTGCTGCCCCTCCTCCTCCTTGCCCAGATCTATTCCACCCCCCACAATCCTTTATTCATTTAACTTTGGTAATATTTATAACTTTGCACTTTTACAGAGAGGTAAGGACTTGACTCTGTGTACACAGACTTGCAGAGAGACAATAAGGCCGAAGGGTAGGTAATCAGGTCTGTTATCTCTCATCTTCATATACTGCTGTTAATAAGGATGTTATCTCTGAAGACACAAATTCACAGTTTGAGAAATAAAACTAAGCATCACAGAGATGCTTAATGGGATCTTCTAGGCTGACCCCATAAGATGGGGCCCCTAATATAGTCCATGGCCTGTTGTGACCTATTTATAAAACATTTCTAAAAAGGTTGCATGAATATATTGTCTCAACTAGTATATAATTAGAAGTTATAAGTCTTATTCCATGATGGTATCTTTGAGCTCTAACATATCTTAAATTAAAATTATATACGGTTTTTTTAAAAAGCATCTTAAAAATATGATTAAATCAAAGAAATCTGATGTAAATAAAAAAAATCTGATTAAAAAATTTTTTTTTTTTAACTTGATTTGTATCCACCTTCAGATCCAGGATTTGGCAAAGTGGGGTGTGGGAGCAACTCCCCGCACTGCAGGGGACCCTGCACTGCCACTTCTTCTTTTCTCCTCCTTTTCTCTCTCCTCCCCCAACCACCAGTTTAGGCCAACTGTGCCTAGAACCTCTGGGGACTTTTTAAAGTCCCTAAAGCAGGTAAGAATCCTCTCTTCCCCTTTGTGATTAGTGGCATTTCCCCTTCCCTCCCCTTCATCCCCTCCCCTACTTGCTGCTACTGCTTTCCCTGCTGTCCTGGGGTGAGGGAAGCTTCAAAGCATCTTGCCCACTCCAGCTGGGCTATGAGACAGGTGGACTCAGATGGGACAGTGACAACTGCAGCAGTGGAGATGGGTTGGGGAAGGGTTCCCTCACCTTGCCTTGTCCCCCCAGGAGCAGGTGCAGAAAGAGGGAACCCCTCCTGCCCGTCATCTCTGATGTTGTCAGTGTTCCCAGTGAGCCCACCCTGTACAGCCCAGCTGCAGTGGGCAGGAACATCTTTGAAGCTTCCCTGGCCCATGGACAGTGTGGAAAGTAGTAGTAGCAGGTGGGTGGGAAGGGAGGGGATTTGCTTCTGAGCAGGAGAGGGAAAAAGCTAGATTCTTACCTGCTTTGGGGGCTTTAAAAATGTACCCAGAGGCTTCTGAGGTGTGATTCAATCTAGAAGGTGGATGCAG
Source organism: Alligator sinensis (assembly GCF_000455745.1). Taxonomy (NCBI): domain Eukaryota; kingdom Metazoa; phylum Chordata; order Crocodylia; family Alligatoridae; genus Alligator; species Alligator sinensis. The sequence goes on along the minus strand of NW_005842160.1, from coordinate 2,036,291 downwards.
CATATCACTGCACCCTCCTCTGGATCTGCCCCTGATCACATCTCATTCATTACTGGTGTTTTTATTGATGAAATCCCTTCATCGACCAGTTTTCAGAGACATCCTCCTAGATGTATGTGAAGCCAATTAGTTACCTATATCATCTCTTCCAGATATTTAACTCTCCCTTGACTATATTCTTGGCCACGAGATTGGGAAGTTCAGTATTAAAAATGGAGAACTATATAATTTCTGGTTTATCTGCAGTTCAGTCCCTACAGCTACATCGTACTGAATCCATTCTTTAAATCAAGGCTGTTCAACCGAGGGGCCAGCTTTTGACCTGAAGACCCTGGGGGCTGCCAGTCTCACTGGTGCACAGCAAGGCTCTGCATGTCACCTGTGTAGCTTGTATAGCACGAGAGAGGCCTTCATGGACTTCCAGAGCTGCCTGAATGGGGACAGGGCTGCGCGCTGCTGACACAGCAAGGGCGGAGGCTACCCCCACAGCATGCTGGCGTCATTGTGCACCCCAGGGACTACATGCTGGCACTGTACGCAACCCCTGGCCATATCAAAGTTGAACAGCACTGCTTTCAATATTGTATGGTCTAGTGTCTAACGAGCAGCACAGCATTCACAAATACACAGCCCACTAGAGAAATCCATGGTGTTATTGAGTTATATCCAGTTTCTAATTGCTTATGTATTGGATCCATTACACATGCAAAGATCACAGGGAGAAAATGTAGCATGTGTCTCAGATATCCAGGTTGTAGCCATATTGGTTTAGAGGCAAAAGGAATTGGAACTCATGGTAGAAGTAATATTGTTTATTAGACCAACTAGATGTTTGCAAAAAAAAAAAAGTGTATTTGCAAGCTTTCGGGCACAGGCACCCTTCTTCAGGCATAGGAAAAAAAATTGTAAAAGTTCTCCTAGGCAGAAATGAAAGTTCACATATCATAGGAGAGTTGAAGGTGTGGTAAGATCTCCTGTTTGGAACAGTTCATTTTATGCAGATTAGGCTCAGAGAAAAGTTGGAATAATCTGTTTACCTCCAAGTTGTTTGGTGGCAAGCAGGATGTAGAGTCATATTTCCTTCTGGTTATGATGTTTCATATTTCACAGAAGAGTAAAAAGATGGAATGCCCTTCTGGCAGGAATTTCTTATGTGGTGGGGTATCTGGGCTCTGTGATGGTGCAAATTACCTTGAACAAAGGCAGGAGCAGTGTGTCAGGTTTCAGGTGGTAAAACTTGCCTGCTCCTTGTAAAATTATGAAGATTTCATTTCAGATGTATATCTCTCATGATACTTTTTCCTTCTTTGTTTTTATGGGGCATCAGTTTTGTTTACTTTTAATCCTATGTACAGCTTACATGCTATGAGTTTGTTTATCAAGGGAGAGCTGCTCTGTTGATACAGTTGGTCAGTGTCATATGCTATGTGCGGCATGATGGGTCATGGAGGGACAGCTAGAATATTCCAGTGATCCAACAGCTGATGGGTTGGGACCTCTGGTCAACAGGTCACATCCCTTTTTCCTTCTGTACTGTCTTTTGTCCCCCCCACTGAAGGGAGAAAAGACTTTTTCCATGTCCTGAACCATGCAGAGTTTTCCGTGCAGTTTACCCCCTTTCAGGGTTTTTCTTTATAAAGGTGTAGTCTTTGGAATGATTCCTAGTCCCCTGGAAATGCAAAGGAGCTGTTTTTTTTTTCCACTGACATTGATGGGATCAGGATTTTGCTCATAGCAACAAGAGACAACATCTTTTAAACAAGTGAGTATTTTGGGCAAAATGAGTAGTGTATCAGGGATTTAAATCTAAGCCAGTTTCAGAGTGCTGTCAGCTGTCCTCCTAAAGTGGACAAGATGAATGCCCTGTACTTTGTCACTTAGAAAGAAACAGCATTTGACATGCAAGGAGAAAAATGACGTATTTGGCTTTCGTTTACAGTAATACAGAACAGATCATTTTGCTAATCCTTGCTGCAGTCTGAAAACTCCTGCAGCTGATTCAGTTCAGCAGCAAGCATGTTGAGCTTAGGGACATGAAAGGGATGCATTTAAAAATAGGAAATAAAATAAACTAAGTAGAATCATTTTCTCATTTAACACCCACTGCTTTGTGAACATACCAAACATCTTTGGATTAATATACTTTTTCTTTCTTCTTTAGGTGATAAGTAGATTGTAGTCCATATTTCTTTAAACGGAGTCAAGAAAAGTTCTTTGCGCCTTTTCTACAATGTTAAGACTAACATTTTGTTTGTGTGTTTTTGTTTTCCTTTTATAGGTTGCCTTTTTAAAGGTATGAAGAATCCAGACACATTAGTTGAAAATTCTTCTCAAGTTAACTTTCAAATGGTACACACAAATTTAAGGATAATTTCAGAGCCATTGAGGATAAAAAGAAAGACATTTTATTTCATCCTTTTTCTAGCTTGCTATTTGATTATGAAAATACAAAGCCAGTAACAGAGAGCAATAACTAACTCAGGGAGGCATATGCTACATGCCTGGAGTTCTGAGAGTGACTTACCTCCCATGTCAGAAAACTGGTATTTCTGTAATGATGACCCCTTCATTGCCAAGGGTGAAGAAATTATGTGCCAACCTCTCTATGGCACAGTGCTTCATAAACCGATTTGTCTTGCATGGAAAATGAAGAACGGGCAGCCAATAGAAGGTATAAAGTATTCAATGTAGTGAATTCTAAGACATGCATGCAGTACTTTTTTCTACTTTGTTTCGGTTGATAAACCTAAAAGGTCACCAGATAAATAGAATTCGAAAATACAAAATGATGTTTTCCAGCAACCTTGGGCCTGCATCACACACATTCCTTTTCAAGAGAGAAACTGGTATTTCAGTGCCTGTACTCTGTGTAAAACTAAATGAGATTGACACTGCTTCCATTAAAATTTACAACAAAAAGATTTTGTGATTACTTGAAAGAAATGACCCTGCAACTTTAAAAAGAAGCATGCATGCTAATGTAGGCTTTGTAGGGGCTGTTAGGAGTTCTTTTGACAGAATTCATCTGTGTCCAGGGCAATACATCCTTGCATACATTGTCCTTCTGAGGTACCTCATCCCTTCTTTGGAGAGACCACATGTTTGGGTGGCAGAAAGTTGGGCAAGCTGCCATATTAGGGCATTTATTCACAGACTTTTTTTCCAGCTACACGCCAGTGATCTGCTACTTCAGAGCAGACTCAACTGCTTCACACATGAGCTGAGGCGAACTGCACTGCGCCCCGTGTAGTTGTATAAGCAGCGAAGTGCGCGTCAGTGTGCAGAAAAGGGCGGTGCTGCACTTCTGAACTAAAGCATCTCCAAGATGTTATAGTTCAAAAGCATGCTGCCACCATTTTCTCAGAGCTGACATGCATTTTGCCACTTATACAACTATATGTGTCGCAGTGCTGGGTGCTTTTCAAAGCACCCAGCGTTGCAAAAATGCCCTTACAGACTAACTGCTTCAGAGAGGTATAAGCTTTTGTAAGTGACAGCCTACTTCATCAGATGATAGCAAGCTGTCACCTGTGAAAGATCATGGTTCCCTGTATCTGTTAGTCTGTAAGGTGACACCCTGATCTACCCTCTGCTTGACTTTGGAAAAGCTTGGCTAACTATCTTTCATATCTGGGTGGGAGTGTAGTTCAATGCCATTCAGTTCTTCTGCTTCTTATGAGTCTGTCAATGAGGGTGCCACTTAATGCTAATTGGAGTTGGAATGATTTCTGTGTTGCGGACACGTATTTACTTGTCACTGGACTGATATTTCCAAATACACTATCTACAGAAAAAAAAAGACTTTTTCTTGTTTTCAGATGCAGAGTGCACTGCTCCCTCTCCAGTTGTCAGTAATCACTTTTGCCTCCGCTGCTCAGAAAAGTACCAGAAAGGATTTGTACGTGTGGGTGGGCAATGGACAGAGAGAGATGATCTATTTATCTCTATACAAGTAATACTATTACTTTTGTTCAGCAGCTGCTCTCTGCTCTGTCTAAACTAAGGAAATAGCTTGAGCTTCATGAGGGAATTCATATTTCAGCTCCCTTTCATACTGCAAACTTCAGCCTCGGTTTTATACATATTTGAAACCCTGCATTTTGTAACATTCAGAAGCAATCTATTTTGCTATGCTACACCCTCAAGATCACCCTCATCAAGCCAAAACCTTAGCAAGACTCACAAAGGCTGATGAGACTACCCAGGGTTATAGTTAATATTAGCATGCATTTTGGAAGAGTTATTAAACTCCATGTTTCTGGGTTTAAATCAGTCTTTGTTCTTTGGGTGTGAGAGGAGACCTCCCTCAGGAGACACTTATCTGTCTCCATGAATTCCATCAGAGATACGATAAACTAGCTGGACCATGGGTCTGGCTCAGTCTGACAATTCCTAAGACTCTTGGAGAGAGAGTATGCATATGGGCTTATGGATGTTTGTGTGCAAAAAAAAAAAAAAAGCTGTTTATATGGGCCACCTTTTTTCAATATCTATCTTTAAATTAAGAAATCTGCTCATTTTCCAGAGGCAGTCCTTTCATTTGAACTGGGTGGAAGGTCACATTCTGATTATGTGGAGTTCTCTTGAAATCTCTTAGATTTCCCAAAAAGCCAGTGCTTCCTTTATGTATTTATCAGTAAAGTTCTTTTAACCCAGGGACTGATCCTGGAAGGCACTGGGCATCCCTTGTGAGTCACAGGACATCAATGGGAGTTGAGCGCACCCAGCAGCCAGTCTGGGTCTTTCTCTCTCTTTTTTTAACTATAATTATTTGGCTCACAGTATTCCTATAGGATCAAAAGTATGGGAATTTTGCAAGTATGTACTAAATAACTAGATTGTCTAGTTCCATGACATTTTGTCTATACAATAGTCATTTATTAATACTTATGAATAAAATATATTTTCCAAATCAGTTTGTCTTTTTATTCTTTCTCTGTTGTACAGTGGTCTCTGTCTTCCAGAATATGATTAAACCAGTCATGGAAGACACAGCATTCTAATCACGCAGTTTGATTGCAACCTCAAAACCTCTTCCAATGACTGTTGTGGTTTTGCGTGAATTGCACAATCTTCTACTTCAGCCAGCATTTATGCTTTGCTTGTTCAAAATCTGTTGCTTTGTCAATTTTTTCCACATAAATTAACTTTTTATGCCAATTATACAATATTAACTCTGATTGGAGGTCTGGTTCTGAGATGACGAAGTGTAAGCATATCCTTAATTTTATTCATCAGAAATAAAATATTTAAAAAATCTTTTTAGGGTGAGGCATTGGGAAAGCGATACATTTAATAGAAATCTAACCCCTTCTGACTTGGTTTTCTGTGAGTGATAAACATGTAGAAGATGAGAGAATACTGGACTTTTGATGTTCAGCTCTGCAGCACTCTAGGGGACACGTAGGGAGGAGGAGAAAGCACAGGTAATGCCAAGCCAAACGTACAGACTCACAAATGTAGATTCTTTTACAATCTTCTCTTCCTCCTCTTTGCTCCCAGATCTTAAAAATAAGGGTTGTGAGCTGTCAAAGATTAAACAGCCTAATTTAGCCCCCTTATAGACAGCTCCCTTGCTACACCTTACACTAGTGTATCTCAGTTTGAGGCACCCCTGAATAGATAGATTTGAGGCATCCCTCAGAAAATGGCAGCTCTTAGTTTTCACTCTATTTTGACACCAGAAAAATAATAGAGAAACTCTTCTGTTGCAGAGAACTCAGAAAGATCACCACAGGTCATAATGTTTTAACGGTAGGAATTGCAATTTGAAAACTCTGGGTTTATCTTGTGAATCATATTTGAACACCTAAGTGCTAACATTGTGTGGTACCCTTGAAGGAACCTCAAGGCACCCCAGGGTGCTCTGGCACTCTGGTTGAGAATCATTCCTGTAGACTACATTTATATAACCACCAGACTAGGGAGCATGACAAGGAAGTGCTGGGCACACACCTATAAGCTTGTATTTTGGACATGTTGATTAGCATGAGCCCATGATTAAGATTATTTATATCTGTTTTGGGGTGTAGCACACATGGGGTCATTGCTGTGCTTCACTGCAGCACTTGGTAAGCTTCAGAAATGTTCTTATCTGAAAACAGGTTTCCTTTCCTGTGAGCAGCAGAAAGGGGGAAAAGTCAATAAGGTTCCCTGAGAAGGATTTGGAATGACAACAGTCAATGCATTATTCAGCCAATAACTTCTGTTTCTATAGACACATTCCCTGGTTTTTTTTTTTCTTTTAAAACTTTCAGCGTTTTTATGCGATTTGTTTGTGTATTTGAATCCTGATTACTTTAATTGTCACTATACAGCAATCTTTTCTTGTTAAGACCTTATGAAAGGGGGAATGGGCACTATCTTTGCGAGACAGTGTCCATGGTGGTATAAAAGCAACCTGTTTCTATTTCTAGTTTTAAAACGGATCTGATGGTGATCTTGGGGCATTCAGTTCACTTCTCCATGTCTCCCTAAGTGTTGAATGAGGTAGTATGAAATTATTTTATACAGCAATTTGAGAGCTACAAATGAAACATAGTACATAAAGCCTAGAAGTGTGTACTTGTAAATAATTGTTACACTATCATTCATTACTGGTAAGTTGTGCTTCATTTTTAATATTATATTTAGCCTACTCCATAACAGAAATGTTGCTTATTCTTCAAGCTTACATAGCATCCATTAAATTATCTGCATATGAATAAATGAAAAACATCTAACAAAAACATCTTCTCTCCAACAAGAAATGGTTGGTATAATGTTCATGTAAAATAATTACTTCTGCTTTTTGTGCATCCGTCCTTCAGACTGTATTCTTGGCAAAAACTATCTTAATTTCTGTGTTTTTGTTAATGCCAGTGCAGTGTTTGTCCTAAAATAATAAGTTGACAGTGCTGTTAAAAAATCCCCAGCTCACATGAAGTGCGATGGATGTGTGCCTCCTATCCTAATGGCTCTATAATAACTTCCCAAGTACTGAAAAGTAGCAAGAAGATATTCAAAATGTCAGCTTTAATTCTTATGTGCCATCCAGCTTTATAAAAGGCGATTAGTGTAGTGCATAAAACATGTATGTCAAGCAGACCAGCAATATCCTCTCAATAAACAAAGGCAGCCAATAATACTGTCTTCATCATTAATAGGTCATAGGTTTATTACTCTATTGTAGGGCTTATCTGTTTGGGAAAGTTTTTCCCTGTTAGTTTGATTTAATTAATAAGGATACTTAAGCTAAAATAGTTATAACAGTTTAACCCTCATGTAGGAGCTCTTATTCCAAACTGTAAGTGGCTTCTTACAGTTTTATCTTATAATTTGCCACTTTGGAAGAAGTTTAAGCTAAAAAGAAGTCATTCAGACCAAATTAACCATCCAGATAAGCACAACTATATCTATTTAAATTCACATCTTAGCTTGTATCTTTCTTTTAGGTGATAACGTTCCCTTATTGACACATCTTTAGTTACACGATAAAAAGCAGCTTTTCAAATCTGATTAAAGAGTGCATGTTTATTTAAAATTTTTTGCAGGGTCCCCGCATGAGCTGATTTACCCCAGGCCCACCTGCTGCTGGCCTCAGGCAGCAGCACCAGCCTCCTGTGATCCAGGAGGCAGATTGGGGGCCTGCACCTCTGCGAGCAGTCCAGCACAGCCCCCGCAGCCCTCCTGGAGGTATGAGAGGCCCCGATCCGCCTGCCGGATCACAGGAAGCTGGTGCTGCCTGCTGGGTCCAGCACTGGGCACAGTCCATGCTGGGAAGATCGGTGCTGCCACTGGCCCCAGCTGGCAGCACCAGCCTCTTGTCATCCGGCAGGCAGATTGGAAGCTCGCCTGCATCCCCGGGAGGGCTGCGGGGGCTATGCCGGACTCCTCTTGGGGATGCAGACCCCCTATCTGCCTGCCAGATGACAGGAGGCTGGTGCTGCCACCTGGGGCCAGCGGCAGCACTGATCTTCCTGGCGCTGGGTGGGCGAAATGTCGAAACAGCATTGAACAGCAAAACAATTTCAACGAAACGAAACAGAACTGTGCTTTCGAAATGAAACAAAACTCAGAACGAAACACTGTTCTGTCGAAATGGAAGTCGAAGTGGAACGGTGCTGTTTCACACAGCCCTACTGCCTGGTGTTTTTTGTCCGTCTCTCACAGGCTGTCTTGCAATTATTGCATCACAATTATATAAACATGAAAGATTTTGTAGCTGTGACAAATCCTAGAAACACAGGGAGCCCCTTATCTGCACTAGGAAATTGCATTACAGTGAAATATGCATTTACTGACGTGGCAGTCAAGGATAAGATATTTAGCATTAAGATTTGCTACAACAGATGACATTGTTGTGCTTCTCTGCCCTGACACTAACTTGTGTTCAGTAGTTAATTGAGATCAATTTAGAATGCATGCTCACACAATCAGCCATGTTCAGCTTCGTATATTCAGTCCTATCTGCTTGACTCCTTACCTGGATTAAATCTTGATGCAAACAGTGAAGGGTCAGCTCATCTAAGATTGGATTTTAGTATAAATGTAAAAAGCCAGTTTATTTTGCACATGTAAAACTGCATTTCTGCTTACAAACATTTTATAGGCATTAAACCTGACAACCGTCCTGTTAGCTAGATAACTCTTATCTCCATTGTGCAGCTGGGAAAACTGAGACAGAAGGGCTAAGTGGGTTTGCCTAGGGTCTTGCATACATTATTTGTTAGAACTAGAAATAGCATCCAAATCTGCTGAATACACCATCTGTACATTAAAGTATGTCAAGTTGCACTCATCGTTTGAAACTATGGTTCCCTTTAAAACCTGATCCTGGAGGACATAGGAGTCTAGACAAAGTTATCTCATGCTAGCATTACTATGCTTGGAGATGGCATACAGATAGAAGACTAAGCATCGGGGGTGGGGGGAATTCTTAGCAGATTCTCTACTAATGCGAATTTGCTGTAATTCTGACTTCAGAAAAGTTATATGACAGTTTACAAAATGAAGGTCTACCACTGCTAAACTGAGCAGTCATAAGCCTCAAATTTGCAATGTAATAGAATCATAGAAAATTAGAGTTGGAAGGGACCTCCGGGAGGTCATCTAGTCCAACCCCCTGTTCAAAGCAAGACCATCTCCAACTAGATCATCCCAGCCAAGGCTTTGTCTAGTCAGGTCTTAAAAACCTGCAAGGATGGAGATTCCACCACCTCTCTGTGTATCCTGTTCCAGTGTTTTACTACCCTCCTAATGAGAAAATTCTTACTTGTAACCTAAACTTCCCTTGCTGCAACTTGAGACCATTGCTCCTTGTTCTGTCATCTGTGACCACTGAAAACAGTCTAGCTGCATCCTCTTTTTAACCCCCCTTCAGGTAGTCAAAGGCTGCTATTAAATCCCCTCTTAGTTTCCTCTTCTCTAGGCTAAATAAGCCCAGTTCCCTCAGTCTTTCATAAGTCATGTCCCCGAGCCCCCTCACCATTTTTGTTGCCGTCTGCTGGACTCTCCAATTTGCCCACATCCTTTCTGTAATGGGGGCCCCAAAACTGAACACAGTTCTCCAGATGTGGCCTCACCAGTGTTGAATAGAAGGGAATAATCACTTTCCTTGACCTGCTGGCAACACTCCTACTGATGCAGCCCAGTATGCTGTTAGCCTTCTTGGCAACAAGGGCCCACTGTTGGCTCATATTCAGCTTACTGTCTACTGTAACCCCCAGGTCCTTTTCTGCAGAGCTGCTGCCCAGCCAGTCAGCCCCCATCCTGTACTGATGCATGAGATTATTCCATCCTAAGTGCAGGACTTTGCACTTGTCCCTGTCATGAGATTTCTTTTGGCCTAATCCTCCAATTTGTCTAGGTCACTCTGAAACCTAGCCCTACCCTCCAGCATTTCCACCACTCTCCCCAGCTTGATGTCACCTGCAAACTTGCTGAGGGTGCACTCTATGCCATATTTCAGGTTGTTTATACCAGGGGCAGGCAATTATTTTGGGAAGAGGTCCGCTTACTGAGTTTTGGCAAGCCATTGAGGGCTGCATGACAGGCAGCCCAGGGCAGATAAATATTAATTTTCTAAATTTTTTTTTTAGGGACCCTGCAGGCTGGATAGAATGGCCTGGTGGGCTGCATCTGGCCTCCAGGCAACATTTTGCCCACTCCTGGTTTATGAAGACATGGAACAAAACTGGCCCCAGGACCTACGCCTGGGACACTCCACTTGATACCAGTTGCCAACTATAAATTGAGCCATTGATGACTACCTTCTGAGCCTGATGCTCCAGCCAGTTCTCTATCCACCTTACAGTCTGTTCATCTAGCCCATACTTCCTTATCTCACCTGCAAGAATTTTTTTGGAAACCATATCAAAAGCCTTGCTAAAATCAAAGTATACCACATCCACTGGTCTCCTAGCATCCACAGAGCCAGTCACCTCATCAAAGAAGTCAATCAGGTTGATCAGACATGACTTGCCTTTGAATCCATGCTGACTGTTCCTAACTACCGCCTCCTCCAAGTGCTTAGAAATGGATTACTTGATGATCTGCTCCATGATTTTTCCAGGGACTGAGGTGAGGCTGTCTGGTGTGTAGTTCCCTGGATCTTCCTTTTTCCATTTCTTAAATATGGGCATTATGCTTGCCCTTTTCCAATCATCTGGGACCTATCCTGTTTACCTGTCCTCTCACTTGCCCTCAACAGTGCAGAATAAAAAGGGGAAGAGGGAGAGAGGTGTTGGATCTAAGAATGAGCAGATGGACATAGTCCTAAGTGTTTGATCTTCATTGTGCTATTGACTTGAAGGTCCAGCACAGTTCCTGCCTGCACACTGCTAAAGAAAAGAAAAAAAAAGATCAAAAGCCAATGGATGCTCTGTCAACACTGGATACTTTAGTCCTAGATTAATAGAGTTGCTAAGTTGACACATTCATGCTGCGTCATAGCTGTTCCCTGAACGTTGGGAAACTTTGTAAGAAGTTGCACTTTCGCTGTGGCTTACTTGAAGGATAACATGCACAATGATCCAATTGTATAGTTAGTGTAGGCTGTTTTCTCAGAGTACCAGACTTGCCCTTTACTAGGCTTTGATTTATGTGGACCTAATAAGAGCAGAGCAAGCACAGTTCTTTGTCTGAGCTTTGAAAGGAAACTGAGTATGGGACAATTTACAGCTTGTGCTTTGTTGCTGAAGAAGAAGAAAAATGGTTTTCATCAAATTGCTCAAACATTTTGAAATAGATGAAGCAGACTGAAAGTGCACTAAATTAAGAGTTTCCTTAACTAAATGGCTGCTAAGGAAGAGGTTTGGACTATTATTACAGTTGACTGATGATAATTATTAAAATCATATTTTGAGCTTGTGATGTAGAAACACAGTTTGACTGTTGCAACCTCTTATCTTCAACATACAAAGAACAATGTCTCTTCCAATCCAGCAAACACAGCTGTGACAGATCTGGCATTTATACAGTTCTCCACTTAGCTAGGTAAACAGGGCATGAAACAACCCTGTAGTATACCTGTGAGAGTGATGCAGAAGAGGGCTCCATAATATGCATAAAGGCAAAATAAATTAACCACTTGTTTGAAGGGAATTTATTTCCTGTTCTTACAAATGCTTTCATGATAGCTGCAGGTGCTACGAAGAAACATCTTTGCTGAAATTTTTTTTTCTTTTTTGTTTGTGAATAGACATATATTCCTTGAGCTATACAACAATTTTCTCAGTGCCAACAAGAGAACAAGAGCATTCTTTTAAACTATATTGCTGATTTATTTTACAAGTATTTGAAAAATAACACTGTTCTATTCTGACATACTTCATAACTTCTTTATCTGTCTCCCTAGAGTTTGGCCTGAGTACGACAAGATATTTAACCATTTGCCTAACTTGAGACACACAGTTCCTTAAAGTCTTGCTAAACTGGGATATTTATTCTCAGTGATGTTTATTAAGAGTGAGAGCTGGTTTCCATTTCAAGTCAATGTGGTCAATAGTATATATCTCGATTTGTTTCTTTCATAACTTTATTGTGATAGTGAGTGAAATATCCTTGAAATATCAGAACTCAATGAGTTGCTTGTTTTGTTGTGCCTTTTGTTATATGTTTTAAAAGAAATTTTAGTCTCCTATTTCATGCAGATGGAACCTTTGATTATCTGCTATTGATCACCGTTTTTTGTCCTGGTGTGTTGAGGAATGTGAAAATGTGAGGGGCTTTCTTATACAGTATCACTTGTCCTTGCACTTTGTAGTAGTATGAAGTTCCATTCCACACCTATTACTTGGTGATCATCTTATTCTTCCTCTATGATATTCCAATCATTCTCTGCATTAGCTGCCTTACAGCTTTGATATCAGCTGATTTTATTGGTACACTCCTACTTGTTGTGCCAAGGTCATTAATGAAAGTATTAAACAAGACTGATCTGACAGAAGATCCTTGATGACCTCCACTGCTAATCTCTCTCCTGCAGCCTTAGAGATTCTCTTGAAACATCCTCTGAGAGAGATTAATTCTGAGTCTTCCAGTATTCAGTTTATAAGGCAAGAAATGATAAGCATACATTCCAGGACTGAAGTCCCACCTCAGCAAAGCACTTCAGCCCATGCTTAAGGTAAGGGCATGCGTATGCTTAGGTGAATAGGATCTTCAGAGCAGTTGAAGGTATTATATTGATTCATTATATTATTCTGCCATTTACCATCCTTATTTGCATACCACACCCCCCCAAAAAAACATGCATGTTGTTCTGGGAAGACAGAAAGAAGAGTTTTTCCCTTGGAAAAAAAGGATGAGGGAGCGGCAGTCTTACCTGTCTCTGCAGGGGCCACAGGCTCGGACCATGCAGAACTGTGGTATATTCCTCTCATCAGCCTCACTCCGCCATGAATGTTGTTGCTACTGCAACAGCTGCAGGGTTAACCTTTTCACAGCCTCAGGGTTATGCAGACAACACTGTAAATGCCTTAATTTGGCACCAGCTCTGAGAGGGTTAAACTAATAGCTGTTGGTTGCTCAGCAGGGGAAAGGGGAGTGAGGCTGAGGAAGAGAGTCCTGCCCTAGCAGGACTCCTCCATCCCCTGCAGAAATCCATTTTCCCATTTAAGACTTGTACATCAATGAAGATTACAGATCATTTCCTTTGTATTTAGTACTTCTTAAATAAAAGAAGTTATTTAAGATAACTTCTGGTCCTGGAGTTATTTACGATGTGCTTATAAGACAATATGAGAACACACCTGCAAAGTTCCCTTGGTTTAATGGAAAGCACGGCTTCCCCCGACTTAGATGCTGGAAGTGTTAGTTTGATAGCCTTGTGGTTCTATAAACAGAGGAATTAGTCCCTTGATGCTATTTCATATTCTGCTTAAAAACTTATTGTGTGACCTTTGGCAGATTATTTAAGTACCCTGGATAGGGACTGATGTTGCATTTGTCACACTTTTGTCACAGGACAAATGTTTTTATCCCACAACAAAATGCAAGTGCAGAGACATGCACAGCCCCTGCAACAAAACCAGCTGAAAGCATCTCAGGAAGAAGGTAGTATTCATTGGTTTATTCCAGAACATCTCAAAGGATGTCTGTGCGTTTGTCACACCACAGTATCCCACAACAATTGGGTTAGGCAGTCCTCCAAGTGTCCAAAATGCAGCATTTCTACTTTCCCTCCAGTTGCCGTGATACTTAGATGGGGGTGCTTTGGTATTCAAGGCAGACCTCTACTGTTCAGAGGTGACAGGTCAAAGGTGGCCTTACTCACCTCTTTTTTTGTTGTTGCTGACTAGCCATTCTGTATTCTTCAGACACTCACTCAAGGTCAGCATCCAGGTTTGTGAATGCAAGCCAGTGTTCAATCTCTGGCAAACAACCCCAACATTCATTGGCCATGCTCCCCACCATTTCCAGAAGATTCTTCAGGTGTCCCAACAACTGAACTTTGAGATGGTGGTGGACCTACATGTTGTGGCAGGCTAGCAGGGGGTGCTCCTATGCTGAGCCACCCACCTCACTGTGCCTGACCACCTACCAAGCTCCAAGTGCCTCCCTGGGGCGCCTCGCATCCGGCCAACCCTCTTCCTGGAACACACCCACACGTCTGGGGGTACCGCCACCACCACCCAGGGGTCTGAACTGACTGCGGCCCTGTGCCCCTGAGGTACACAGGCCTTGTAGTCCTAGAGTGTGCTTTATCTACTGCAAGAACTGGGGGTGCTTCCTTTACCTGAAGCACAGAAAGTAGCCTCCCTTAGTCAGCTGGACCAAGGAGTCCTAGGCATGCCCCTATCCCTCCCAGCCAGTCCACCATGCTTGGTATGGTGGGGTGGGGGGGCTTTATTGGTTATAGAGGGAAGGCTTGGGGAGGGGTACAAGATGGAGATGTATCACAAAATAACCGTAGAGCAAACAGTGTGGCTAGATAGCCTTTGAACACACATCATCTTACAGCAAGCTATATTATTAGATAAGGTTCAGGTAAGTTACTCACAAGTATCATCCAGAGGCTGATTGAGCTTTTCTCTGGAGGCAGGCAGTTCATGGTGTATCAGTGAGTTTCAAGAGAGATCCCCATCTCTCTGCCTGGTCAGTTATTCACATTTTCCCCAGTATGGCTCTTTCCAGAAAGAAGGGGCTCTTACATAAACTTTTCTGAACACACCTTCCAGGTCCAATAAGGACAGGTGTTGTTTAAGGCTAACCACCCAATTTAAAAAGCATCACCCTTCAACTCAAAGATTGACATCTCTTAAGCCACTACGCCTCTGCCATGAAGTCACTGCTTAGAACAATATAGAGGTTAAAACCACAGCCTGGTTACCTGCAGTTTCTCATGTCCGCAGTAAGTGTGGCAACCAAATTGACAGACGGGTGATAAAACAAAGGCAGGGAAGCCTAATAGCAGAGTCTGGGACGAGACTGAGATGGCATTTTGCCACACATGCCATCTGGGCAAATATGAGAACCAACAGGTGCTCAGGGCCAGCCACTAGAACCAAGTGGTCTTTGAGCAGATTGCAATAGAAATAACAACCCAGATTCACAGCAGGACTGGGAGCACTGCCACTCCAGGATCAATTGTTTGCAATTCCAGTTCAAGAAGGTCCAAAATACCAGTTGTGTGTCTAGCACCCAAAGGGTCATGTGCTCTAACTATGAGAAGCTCTTCTGCATCTCCACAGCTGACAACACTCCAGCCCCACTATACTGCAGACACCAACCACCTCTTACAGCACACTGATGAGGATTTGGATGCTACTGTGGTGGTGAAAGCCCATATACATCTAACTCCCACACCAACCCAGGAACTGACTTGTATGAGAGAGAAAGCTGAGGATTCTGCTTCTCATAGACTGCAAGGAAATGGAGCCCTTTTGTCCACCTCCAGATAATGAGATGGACAAGACAGATATGGAAGTGGACAGTGACCCTTCCAAGGGTTCAGTGCAGCCCATGCCCTTGCTGTCCCACCAGCTCACCATGCCACAAGCCGTCATCAACATGCCCTCAGAATCCCAGCCAATGCCTATCTGCATGATTTCCCCATTGCTGCCCACTGTGGTGCCAGTGAAGCTGTTCTTTTCACTAGCTGAAGGACCCAACCAGCAAGACTTGACTAGCAGATGTCCTGCCCTGCCTATCCATGATAAGTCTGACCATACCATCCCATGTCTATAGTGGGAGCTGTGGGACCCTCTCAGAGAAGACTTCTAAGCTGTGTCACAGTTCCAGCACTAACACAGCAACTTATTCCCTAAGGTCCATTAACCATCCCCACCTTTCATTGTGGATGTATAGGTTAAGGGCCTGTCCAGCTGATCTGGGAAATAAAGCTACTTGATTGTTTTATGGAGGGACATCTATAACAGATCATGTCACTGTTATACTGTGCATCCTTCTCAATTCCCATTTGATTGTGGAGTGATTATAGTAATTGCCCTCCTCACACCTCATTCAGGCACTGAGTTAATGGGCTAATAGGGCTGTCCAACTGGTGGCCCACAGGCCACATGTGGCCTGGTCCTTGAGCTCCCAGCTGTTGTTCCCATCAGTGTTTTTGAGGCAGCAGCACCTGTGGGCTCCAAGCTCCCGCTCCCTCTCCCCAGCTTCAACTTCCTGCTCCCTATTTCTTGGGGTGGTATGGTGTGGTTGTGGGGGTAGGGGCTGGAGAGGAACCTGGGCTGCCCCTGCTGTGTGTGTGGTAGTGGGGAGCTCTCCATACAGTGTGTATGGCAGAGGAGCCAGGCTGCCTGTGTTGCATGAACGAGGGAGGAGCTGCCCATCAGCACACTCAGCAGGGAGCAGGGTGAGACTGTGCTCATGACAGGGTGAAGCCAGGCTGCCTGTCTGGTGGGGGGGGAGGTCACCCACAGGGGAAATGCATTTCCAGGTTTTACAAGGAGGGGGGGCAGTTTCAGGTACTCGTGCTGTAGGGGTGGCTGCTTCCCCTGCTCCCAGCCTCCTCCTCCTGTTCCCCCACACTGAGGCAGGTAGATGGCATTGCAGGAACAGCAGCTGAGGACTCAAGTCCCAAGGAATGTAAGCATTTCTCCTCCCTTCCCCTTTATGCTCAGAGGCAACACATCCCTTCTCCATCCCTTCCCCTCGCATTCTCCATCCTACCCTGCCTGCCACTGCCAAGTACTGTCCTGGGGATGAGAGGAGCTCCTTCCTGCTCCAGCTGTATGGGGTTCACTCATTGGCCACTGCAGGGGCAGTGGCTAGGGGGGTGTTCCCCAACACTCTGGGGGAGCAGGCAGGGAAAGGGAATGTTTTTGCTTGCTGCCATCACAGCCACAGTCCCAAGCTGAGTACAGCCCCTATGCAACTCATCTGCAGCAGGCAGGAGCTCCTCTTCCCCTCAGGTGCTATCCCAGCATTAGGGAGGGGAGGAGGAAATAGAAGGGGAGGATGAGAGGAGGGGATGTGCTTTTGAGCATGGAGGGGAAGGGAGTGGGGGGAGGAGAACCTTTGAGACATAAGTCCCTGGCTGCTGCTCTGGCAGCATGGTTGGGAAGAGGGTGTGTGCGGTCACTGCACCCCCTCTGGATCTGCGCTTGGGTATGTGCCCCCAGCTACTAAGAAGTTGGAGAGCCCTGGGATAGATGAAGCCCAGCCACCAAGCCCCTCCCTTGGCTTGGCCACATGCCTGGAACTTCAGATAAGGCCTGGGCATAATGCCCAGTAGGAGGCAGATGGGACACTGCCCAAACTTGACCACCCACTTCACCACTCTGCATTCACCAATTGAAGCCCATGTTCCCAGGACTTGACCACCCCCTTCCCTCACTTCCCCTCCCCTCTGTGAGAATGCTCCTGCTATGGATTTCTGTTGAATGTAACTGAGGCATTAGGAAAGACTGAGTTTTTATAGTAAGCAGTGGCAAGTGCACATGGCACAGCTCACCTCACTGTGATAGTTGGCACCACTGCAGAATAGCAGGAGCCCTCTGTCCCCCTGCAGGGAAGCCAGGTAATGGCTAGCAGTTGGTGACCCTCACCCACAGTTGCAGGCCCCAGCACTGGCTCAGAGCCCACCATGCCCACACCCTGTGAACCCATCAAACCAGCACCACCATCACCTGCACAAGCACAATGCTCAGACAAACAAGGCTGCCCAGAGCCCCTCCTGCACAGAGGACTCAGGCAGTTGGGCATGGGGGGGCAGCCCCCTACATCTAGGTCCTTGGTCTTCCCAGCCCTTCTGTAGACAATTCCAGGCAGGATGAAGTGAGCTCATTTGAGCTCACCAGGTGATAAGGGGTCTACAACCCAAGGCATTCAACATCAAGGATCACCACACCATCCTTGGATGATGTGTGAATGGGAGGCATTGAGGTCTGCAGGGACAGGTATTCACCATACCTGCAAACTCGTGCATGAGCATGTACAATTATTTTTGTTCTTCTGCGGCATGTTGGGAATTGGCGAGAAATTCCCTTTTTGTTCTGCCTATTTTGGTCAATAAAGCCTGTTCTTGTTAAGGAAAAGTGCCATTTCCATTGCTGGAATAGGAAAGATGTGGGCAACACAGCCCATTTATGGAGCAGCAAAATGTGAGGAGCAGGGAGCCCACTCTTCCCAGGGAGCTTTGCACAAGCATAAGGGGAAGCATAAAGGTCCTTCAGTGGGAGGTGCACTTGCACGTAGCAGCTGCCAAGCTTTCATTTGAGCAGGGAACCTACCACAGAATTGTAGAAATGTAAGGCTGGAAGGGACCTCCAAAGATCATCTAGTCCAGGGTTTGGCAACCCCTGGCACGCATACCAGAGCATGGCACATGAGGCCATTTTGCTTAGCACACCACAGGTGGCCCGGGCTCTGGGCAGTTGCCAGTAGGCACAGAGTCTGGACTGCTCACAGCAGAGTGGTTGCAAGCCTTGCTGCATGCAGCCTGAGCTCAACAGCTGGCAGCAGCTGCCCAGAGCCCAAACCTGCTGTGGCAGGCAGTGAGGAGGATGCAGCTGGTGCACCCGAATCTGGAGCCCCAGCCCAGCTCTGTGGCAGTGGCGGCTGCACATGCACATCGAGGCGCATGGTGGGGTGCAGCAGTGCAACTTTGGCCCCTTCCCCACTCTGTGCCCTGAGGCATATGTGTAACCACTGCCATATAGCTGGGCCGGGGCTCCAGACCCTGGTGCAGTTGTTTGCAGTCTGCCTGCCGTCTGCTGTGAGTAGCCTGGACTCCATGGTGGCAGCAGCTGCATGTGCACCTGGGGGTGCACAGCAGGCAAGGGGCCAGGCTGTGATGCCTCAGGTCTCTTCCCCCACTGAATACCCCAAGATGCCACTGCCATGAAGCATGGGATGCTTGCAGCTACCGGTGGAGAGGCTGCAAGCCCTGCTGTGAGCAGCCTGGGCTCCATAGCAGGCCGGAGGAATCCGCCCAGATCCC
>NW_005842160.1:2015882-2017374 GCF_000455745.1 Alligator sinensis | reverse complement strand
TCCCAGGCTTCTCACATCAAGCAGCTACGAGGCTGCAAGCCGCTGTACTGGGATCCAAAGCCCTCAGGCCAGCTTGTTGCTGCCGGAGGCTACACATGTGCCTTAGGGAGCACAGTGAGGAAGGGGCTGGGGCTGCACTGCCACAACAAGGATTGGGCCCCTCATAGCTCCCCCACCATCTGCCTCTGGCATGCCAACATCTTCCAAATTGAGGTTGCAGGGCTGATCTAGTCCAACCCCCTGCCTAAGGGAGGATCATCCCTATCCAAAGCATCCTATACAAATCCATTATCTAACTTCTTAGCATAACTAACTGTAGAGTCAAGTCTGACATAAGACATAACACCCTAACTTGCCACAGGTAAAGTGGGGGGACTGTGGTGACCAGCATCCTGCTGCTGCAATAGTCATTAAAATATGCCCAAGAAATCCAAGGAAAAGGACCACACCCCCACTACAGAAGAAGGTAAACCCCCCACAGTCTGCCTATGAGCCCTCTCCTTCCCCACCCTCCAAAAATCATATTCCATGTATGATTCCTCTATAATGTAGGCCCTGCTCCATTTCCTTCCCACACTTGTATCCCTGTTGACCACAGCTCAGTTGAATTTTGGTTGGCAATGTTTAATAGGAGATATGTGCAAAGAGCAAATGAACACACGAGTTGCCTGCCCTCATGGCCTACCCTACCATATACACTCTTGGCTTACCTTCTAGCTTCAGGTTCCTGGAAGTGGTCTGCTAGGCATCTATCTTACACATTGAGTCATAGTTGATGTCCTGTTTGACCTCCAAGGCACAGGACTATCCCACTGTTGCTCTGCTTCCCCTATTCAGGCCTCAGGAACAGACTACCCATTGGTCTTGCATATGTTATATGGGATGTAGACATAGAAAACAAAGTGGAATGTGTAGCAGTCAGTAATGTCCAAGGGAAACCCCTAGGATCTGCTTTGTGCCTCAAAGCTCTCAAATGTGCACACCCCTGCAACTGCTGAAGCAGTTGTTAAAAAGTTTCAGACATCCAAGTAGTCTATGAAGAGCTTCATCAGCTAGAGTTGCAGCAGGTAGGCTGAGTAGCAGTGGGGATATCATCGGTGGGGATGTAGATAACCTGGAAAGGGTTAAGAGGAGGGCCACCTGTCCGGTTAAAGGCCTACAGAAAAAACCCTACAAGGACCAATTGAGGGACCTGAACCTCTTCAGCCTCTACAAGAGGAGGCTGAGAGGTAATGTTGTGGCCATCTACAAACTCATGGCGGGGGGGTGGGGGGAGCAGGAAATAGGGGATACAATGTTTACCAGGGCACCCATTGGGGTAACGAAACAATGGCCACAAACTGAAGGAGAGCAAATTCAGACTGGACATCAGGAAAAAATTCTTTACAGTGAGGTTTGCCAATATATGGAATATGCTTCCAAGGGAGATGGTACTGTCCCCTTTCTTGAAGGTATGTAAGAGAAGATTGAACAAACACCTGGCTAGGGTCAT
>NW_005842160.1:2010405-2015872 GCF_000455745.1 Alligator sinensis | reverse complement strand
TTTCCTGCCCAAGGCAGGGGATCAGACTCGATGATCTAATAGGTCCCTTCTGACCCTAAAATCTATTAAATCTACGAAGTCACTGCCTACATGTCGATAATAGGAAGTCAATGGACAAACTCTTTCCTGCTTCATCAGTTCTGGGAGCCCAAGGTTCCTGAATATCCTGGGATAATGGACCATGCCTGACCAGCCAGCGCTGATGTAAATAAAAAATCAGGGCAAGGGACAGACATTACATGTAAACTGGCTTAAGTGTCAAGAAACTGGTTTAAACCTGTAACAGAACAGATGTTCAGTGCACATAAACCAGTTTGAAAATGGCTGAAACTGGTTTGAGATGAACCTGATTGAATGTAGTATCAGACTTAACTGATTTGGCTCAAACTGGTTTATGCAATGTCTGTCACAGACCCCTTGCTTGTTTAAGATAAACCAGACTCCCCAGCATCCTGGCATGCTCTCTGGGCTGGGTGGGGCTCTCTGTTCCACAGCAGTGCTGGCCCCTCCTCTCTGCTCCCTGGCTGCAGCTCTGGCAGAGACTTTCAGGCTGTTCCCTCCCTCCCCCTCACCACTCCCTGCTAAGCAGGAATCCCCCCCTCCCCTCTGCCTTGCTGAGAGGTATCTGTGTATTAGCTAGCAGACCACATGCTGGCTCCAGTCTGGGTTGTGCCAAAGGCAAAATCAAAAGGTAGCTGGTAATGTATCTCTGTTGTTTTCTTAATGGGGTGATAAACACTGAACTAGGGGTCATAAAGACTGTTACCAATTCCCTGCTGGTCTAATCAGAGCATCCTGCTAGGGCCTGGCCACCCTCCCTCCCCTCAGCTCAGTACTGTGGAAGGGAAGGGACGGCTGCTCTAGTGCCCCCCAGCATGTGCCTGCATTTCTGGAATGAAAAGGGAATGTCTGTCCATCTCCAAATTGGTTCAAACTTTGCAGGTTAGACTAACCTGCAAAGATTGAATCAATTCACGTTCAGGGTTTTTGAATGTCTGTCCTTAGCCCAGATGTAGTTCGCAACATCCTGCAGCATGACTGAGGAAAAAACCCTCACAGTTGATGAAGTCCCAGGCATGGTGTTCAGGGGGCAGGTTGGTGATGTCAGTACCATCAATGGCCCCAGTGCAGCTTGGAAGTCCTACATGGACAAAACTAGCCATGACTTCCCACAAGTTGGTGAGGTACGTGAATCAGTGACAGTACCCACTTGACCACTTGACGTGCCTCCTGCCATGCCAGTTCTGCTGTGTACTTGCTAATTAACTAGAGGCTATAAGAGACTGAGCTTTCATACAGAAATAGTGATACCTTTCTGTACAGTCAGGGGTGTTCTAATCTTAGTGGATTGCAATTCAAGGCTGGGGGCCAGCTCAGTGAAGATCTCCATGCAGGAGGCTCAGAACACACAAAGTTCATCCACCACTGCTCATTGTCCCAGGTGGCCAGGATGATGTCCTACCAGTTGCTGCTCATCTCTCTGGACCAGAACTCTGATTTGGAGTTTCTCCCATAGTAACCTGGACACCTTGCATTACTGTACAGCCTCCACCCCTTTGGACAGGAAAGTGTTAGCAGAGAGAAAGACCTGGAAATAGTCAGGGGCTTCCCTTTCCATGTCTTCAAGCAATTACTCCACCTGGTAGCAGGGATGCAGCACCCCATGCTCCTGATTGCTTAGTAACTCTTGGAAGCTGCATATTTGTCAGTTTCTAATTCTGTTGTTCTGATCCAGGTCAAACCCTGTGACATTTAGCTTCACAATAAATGCTACATCTCTTTGCCTCCATCTGTAAAATGAAGATAAGCCACATATTGCAGCGTAGTTATGATGCAATGCAACGCAATACACATTTCATTACATTTTTCAGAAATATTCAATTCTATATGGGATCTTGGATCTCCTTATAACTGAGCACCTTGATACAGGTGACACAACTAACATCTGTCAATTTATTTCTCTTTTTCTCCCCGGGGGAAAGCATCATACATTCAGTCTAGTAGAGTGTTTTGATTTGGTGCAGTTGTATTTTTTTTAAATGTCCAAACTGTTCCATGTTTATATGAGAAAAGATAGACCACAGAAAGGGTCTTGCAGTTGGACCAGAAGGTGATCAGGTTGGTGATGGTATTAAGTTCCTGTGGGAGTTCCTCCTTTAGTCTGTGGTCACTGTGAAAGCACCTTCTCTTGCACAGGTGAGCTCTATATCTATGGTATAAAGTTCCATTATGGAGTTGCCAACCACAGTCTTCATTCTGGTGCTCTGGACTTTAGATATAGTGGGCCCAACCTCCATCCAAAATCATGGCAGTGGCCCTATGTTTATCACATGTCCCTTCACACAGTGTATGTCCCACACACTTTAGTGTGAGTGGCAACCTTCAGTCATGGTGTATGCACAAGAAGCACCCAGATCTTTGATGCATATGTCTAGGCAGGAATTTTTGGAGGAGTGGGGGCTCCCACACTCAGAAATGCACTGATGAAGGTGACAGGGAGAAAGCAGTTTCCAGCATGCTTGAGAGCAGCTATATTGGGATGACCCTTTATATTTCCAGGTTTGAATCGTGCATGCAGGAGCAGATGGGTAGGGAACAAATGGGAGCAGCCCAGTTGGGGGACACCACTGTGGCAGCATAGACATGCCCTGAGTGCTTTGAAGATAAAAACCAATACTTTGAGCTTGATTCAGAATACTTTAACAAGCCATTGTGGAAAAGAGAGAATATGTCTAATGTGCTTGTGTAGCTTTTCTGGCTGATGACGCAGCATTTGCATTACCTGGAGTTTCTTAAAGGCTGATTGGTTTCATGCCATGAATATTGTTTTGCTGTAGCTCAGACAGAAGATATTGCCAGTGTACATTTCTGCTGCCAGGTCATTCTCTGCTGGGGGCAGAGGAGGTTGGAGAATTCTTATCAATTCAAGATGATATAAAATGTTATCGTTGGATGCTGTTTTGTGCAAAATCAGCCTCGGTGATAAATCGAGGAGTACTCCTGAACTACAGATACCATCCACCACTTCCAGGCAAATCTTCAACCAAAGAAAATTTCACAATGGTTGCAAGTGCCTTAGAGCACTTTCCTTTGCCCAGTAGAAGAACCTTTGTAAGCTCCATTTTGGTTCTGTCTGTTAGGGTGACAATATTTAGATCTTGGGGACCATTGGATTTGCAGCTGAATAAAGGCATGACCTGTGGCCTAGGAGAGCTGCTGACCACAAGGCAGAATGATATCTAAGCCACCCATTTGCTTATGCTAAGTAATCATCTTAACTGTGTCAACCATTTTCTGAGGAAAAAGCAGCAAGTGAATCTGTGTGAGTCTGCGCGCTATGAATGAGGTGATATTTCAGGAATGTGGAAGATGGTACAACCTGAGACAGAAAAACAGACTGGAATGTGAAAAACAACACGTAATTGGTAACAGAATCCGAGATGAACATATGCGAAAAGGTGAATGGTGATTGGTGAAGAATCCTCCAGAAGCTCCCAGGTTTTGCTCAAAGTCCGCCCATTTACCGAAGAGCAGGAGTCAAGGTTTTAGACATGTGCTTACAGCAAAAAGACATGTAAATGAGTATAATGTATAGGCAATTCCATGCTAATGAAGCAAACAGTAAACAAAGGCAGAGCTTGAGATAGGAGGAGAAATGTGTGGAATAGGAAGAGGGACAAAGGTGGAATGAATGTTAATGAGTATAAACCAAAGTGTATAAATGTAGAAAAAAACTATTGTTCAGTGCAGGTTCCCTAGTTCACAGGCTGTGTGTCTGTGAGGGACTTTTGTCTGAAGCTGTCTCCATTCTGAAATAAAGCTGTTGCGAGCAATGTGTGCAAGTAGTGTTTGCTCCCTGTATGCTCTGGCTAATGAGTAGCAGGATCCATGAGCGATTGGATCGTCATCTCCCTAGTCATTGGGCACCGCATGGAGTCGGGGTCTAACACTGTCTTTTCAATCAGCTGCCCCTTCATGAGCAGGTATTGTCTGGTCACTTAATGGTAATAGTATGGTTGGGATGAAGGATAAAGGGAATAGCAGACTTCTTGAAGAAACCTTTGCCTTATTAAGAGTATATTTAATATATAAACACATTTTGCACATTTTTAGCGTGGTATGGGCAAAATGATGTGCAGCAATTCTACAGGAATTTAAGAAATAATAACCTGCTAATATGCTAGTGGCATTTTAGGAAATATTGTATAATCATGTAATTTAGGACCATAAAGCAGTGGGGGCCAACCTTTTTTGGTAGGCATGTGTCAGAACTGATTAGTTGAGTGCCTCGGTACAGTGGAACTTTCTAGCACAAGGCACGGTGAGACAGGGGAATTCTCGGCACTGTGGAGAGCCCCGGCGTGGAAAAGTTCCCACCGATTCTATGCAAATGCACATACTCTAATTGGCTGGTTTCAAATTATTCCTACGTGGCGGCTGGCAATTGGCTCCCTAGCCGTATAAAAGGTTGGAGTCGTTTCCGCCCAGGCTGGAGAACTCCGTGCTCGTCTCGGAGTGGAACCTGGTGGTCTGATCACCCGCTACGACTCCCCGTCAACGACCCCCGACGTACCCCCGTGTCCTGCATGCTCGAGTTCAGACCCGGTTTAAAGATATCTCGTCTTATAAGAGCTCCTCGGTTTGATTGGAACAGAAGTTTGAAGTCTGTAACTTTCTTCCTACGCTGTACATCTCGGCAGTGTAAGTAAAGCCATCTTTGTTTGAACCAGTATGCGTTTGTGCCTAATTCTACTCCAGCGGTCGCAAGTACCCATCTGTATGTGCCGGGTTTGTGGCTACAACCCAGCCGACCCCTTCCCGGATCCCAAGCTCGGTCACCCACGTGGTGTCACGAACAGGATCCCAAGGAACAGGATCAGGATTAACAGGATCAGGATCGGGATCGGAATCGGGATTTGGGGAAGACCCGATGGAGTTAGAGTTAGTTAGAAGCTGTCCCTGGCGTAGTGGGAGACACCATGTGTCGAACGCCGTGGAGCTAGGCGCCCACATCACCTATCACCAGGCGGGCGGAATAGGTGGAAGGTTTGTCAGCGGCTATCTTTCGCTGAAAGGGGAAGAAGAAGACTCGGAAGAATGGGAAGCACATCTGCACCCCGAAGCATTTGGGTGTGTGATGGGCAGCGAGCGGGTCTTGTTCAGGCCCCGGGAGGAAGGGAACACCGTACCCTTCACTAGATTTGAGTCGAGTGAAGTGAGCCCGACCCTCAGCCAGGAGTTTGCCCGCTGCATGCGACTCGCATGCATGAGAAAAGTCCCGAGTTGACGCCACTCCAAGATGGCGCCGAGGAAGGAGCGAGCTGCCTGGAGAAACCGGAAAAGAAGGGCGGAGCTTTGGGAGAATCGGTGGGAATCCGCCCAGCAACCCCGCCCACCGAAATGACATCGCTCCTGGCAGCCCCGCCTCCTTACCACAGGGAGGGGGCATCGAGTGGAGGGTTAAATC
>NW_005842160.1:1999211-2010022 GCF_000455745.1 Alligator sinensis | reverse complement strand
GGCTAGCTGGTCAACCTGCATGTAATCTTCTACGACAGCTTCCGCAGTTACAGGCGCTCATGAAGTCGGACACAGGGACTTCAAGCAACTCGGAGCGAGTATGGCAACCGCCACAACGCCAGAGGAAAGGATCACGTTTGGATTCCTTCTGCAACGTTCTAGGCTCTCAAAGCGACAGCTACGGATCCTGGAAGACGAGGGCCAATGGCAACTGGCCTATGAACTCGGTTTCCAGTGTCCGGGGGAACCAGACGACGAGTCTGGAACGTCCTCATCTCACTGAGCATGGACAAGATCACGCAGCGTCCGCGTGTGGATCATCATTCATGACGGTACATCTGCGGGTGTACGAGAATCATCCAGAGCTGAATCATGTCCTAGCACTTGTGTCGTGTGCTTGGGAGAGAGTGGGAAGCCGCGAAGGGGATTTGATTAGCTGTCCCGTTACGCACGCGACTCCATATAAAAAGTGTAATATAAGTTAATTAATTGTTCAAAGAATTCTTTCTTTGCAGTTTTTTTGTCCGAGGTTCGAGATACGTGTCAGAGGCGGACCCAGAGAAAGGAAGAGAAGACGCAGAGGTCTGACGTGTGACTTCGCCATGACACCTATTGAACTCCTCGTGATTGAACTTTTTGTGACCAATGTACTTATGTGTGTTTGTGTTTGTATTGGTTACTATTTGATTTGATCCGTTGAGGACGAACTTGTTTCATTGTATGTCTTTGTATATAGCCGGTTACCTCTCGAGAGGAGTGACGAGTTAGACGGCGTGCATGTGCTTCAGATTCCAGCTGTACCATCGGCAAGGGGGCATGTCAGAACTGATTAGTTGAGTGCCTCGGTACAGTGGAACTTTCTAGCACAAGGCACGGTGAGACAGGGGAATTCTCGACACGGTGGAGAGCCCCGGCATGGAAAAGTTCCCGCCAATTCTATTCAAATGCGCATACTCTAATTGGCCGGTTTCAAATTATTCCTACGTGGCGGCTGGCAATTGGCTCCCTAGCCGTATAAAGGGTTGGAGTCGTTTCCGCCCAGATTGGAGAACTCCGTGCTCGTCTCGGAGTGGAACCTGGCAGTCTGATCACCCGCTATGACTCCCCGTCGACGACCCCCGACGTACCCCCGTGTCCTGCATGCTCGAGTTCAGACCCGGTTTAAAGATATCTCATCTTATAAGAGCTCCTTGGTGTGATTGGAACAGAAGTTTGAAGTCTGTAACTTTCTTCCTACGCTGTACATCTCGGCAGTGTAAGTAAAGCCATCTTTGTTTGAACCAATACGCATTTGTGCCTAATTCTACTCCAGCGGTCGCAAGTACCCATCTGTACATGCCGGGTTTGTGGCTACAACCCAGCCAACCCCTTCCCGGATCCCAAGTTCGGTCACCCACAGCATGCAGCAAACTAACTCTGCAAATGCTCCCCATATGTCACTCTGATCCTTTTTCCTTACCTGATCTCCTGCTCTGCTTTCTGCTTCCTCTCCTGTGCTCTCTGACCAAGCTGTTTTTCTGCTTTCTACTTCTTGCCCTGTGCTCCCTGCCTGATCTGATGATCTGCTTTCTGCTTCCTGTCCCATCTGCCACTGTGCTGCCTGTCCCCTCCCCAGTCTTCCATGTGCCACACACAAAAAAGGTCTGTACCCCTCGTGGCACTTGTGCTTGCTAGTTGGTCATCTCTGCTTTAAAGCTAAAGGGAAATGCTTTTAACACAAATATACTAAATATGGTTTAGCTTTTTTGCTAGCTTGGGTAAAAAGGCTTTTTGTTCATTGTGATGATTCCTTATTGTTTTCTTCCAGTTTGCCAGCCACTATATAGAAGAGTGTGTGTGTGTAATATAACTGCAGAGGCCAACGTTGCAGATTTGAATAATAGTATTGTTATGCTTTTGGTTTCTTGAAGGATTTAAGAGAAAAATAGTCTAGGAGTAATCTTAATGAAATTATTTGCTGCTCATGAAGTACAGGTTTCACTTCTTTCCTTATTCTGCTAATAGACTAATATTGCAGACACTGCAAAATTCTTTGGTAATTTAATTCTACTGTAATTCATAAGGAAAATAATAGGCATGACACAACACACTGGGAGTTTTTATTAGGAAATTGAAGGCCATCTGCTCTAGTTTCTTCCAAAGACTTCTCTCTTTCCTTTTTTTTGTTTTTGTTTTGCAGAATTACATTTCTTAGTTACTATCTCTCTTCAGTAAAGGCAGCTTTGTAATGTGTATTCCTGAATACACTAATGAGGTTATAACTGTTTGGCAGAGGCTTGGAGATGAAGATGCCGCTGTGAAAAATGAGCTCTGTCAACAACAGCTGATTTATAATAATAAAATATGGATAAGGTAGTCAACATTGTACAAGTCACTGGTCACCCACCTACAGGTGTATCCACCACCTGATGGGCTTGTTACATATTGGAAATATCAGTGCACTCTAATTTGGCAATGCTTGCTCAATATTAATTTGCATCACAGCATACTCTTCTTCATCTCTTTCCCCAAGATATCAATCCCCTTAGCCCAGGGCAACTTGAAAATAAGCTTATCTAAGCTTTTGCAATCTTCTACTCTTCTCTTCTCATGATTACAATGAAAATACTGTTGGTTGCTTTTAAAGGCCTCTGCTATAGATTATTTCATTTAAAAACTCCCCAGTTATTGCACTGGAGCATACCAGATAGTGAACAAACAGTTTGAGTATCAAAGCAAATCTGTCACCCTCTGACATTTATTAGTCCAAACTAGATGGTGACTAGACACCCGCTGTCTCCAACTTAGAGCCGGGCTTTAGCTCGGCTAAAGCCCGGCATGATTATCAGGCATGATTATCACAATAGTTGATTCCAGCTGATTTCAGTCAGGAGGTACTGGCTCCCATGTTTTTTGTGTGTATGATATGGCATAGTATCTTACACAATACCTTTTTTATCTATTATATGAGAGGTAAGGATCTTTTATTAGACCAGGTGTATAGTTGGGATGATGTTAGACAAACTTTTGAATGCAAAGCATTCTTGTTCAGGTATCCAGAGGTAGTAGTATCTGGGCTGTAGAAGTATTCTTTCAGGAGAAATCTGAGGAAGAATTTTTCTAATTCTCCATGCATTAGTGTCTTGTCAGTTTTTTTCTCTGGGCAGAAGTTCAGACCTGGTGACCTGAAGAACACTTTGTATTCAAAAGTTCATCTAAGTGAAATTAGCTGCTTACAATGGAAAATCTACAACTTCAAGAAAATGAAGCCAGACTACACAGCAATATTTTCTTCCTAAGCCTGTGTAAGAAACATAGCATCATCTGCAACCCTCTAGCTAACACAAACAACTCCATATATGCAACACAGGTATGCAGGAGAACTTTGGAAAAAATGACTAACCATCTTCTTTGGACTGCTTTGGATTCCAAAGAGTGTCCAATAAAAGATATCACCTCTTCCCCCAATTTTTTTGCGCCTCACTTAATTCCTAGATCATCAGGGTTACAACATGAATCTAACATTGCTATTTATCTGTCACAAAGAGTCTTTGGGAATGTTATCAGCTATGTAGTATCCTCTGTTTCTCGTTTTTTTAAATCTGGGCTGGAAAGGGGCAGTATTGTAATCCTTCAAATCAGGACATTTTGGCAAGATTAGACAAATATGTGGTTTAGGTAAACTAAATCAGAAGAAGAACTTGTAGTCCCTTTAAAAAGGTCTGTTTATTCTTATTGGCAGTCTCAGCAGATGGCCAAGGATAGAATGGGCACAATGACTTCAGCCAACTTTTTATCTCTATACACATTTTTTCCATAAACATGATGTTGCTCATTAGTGGGTAAATGGGAAGAAGCTTCCCTGCTTTGGCCTGTGCTATAGCTCTTTGGT
This sequence comes from Alligator sinensis, assembly GCF_000455745.1. Taxonomy (NCBI): domain Eukaryota; kingdom Metazoa; phylum Chordata; order Crocodylia; family Alligatoridae; genus Alligator; species Alligator sinensis. The sequence goes on along the minus strand of NW_005842160.1, from coordinate 2,006,151 downwards.
GGACAGGAACATATCAGCTTGCAAAGCTATCCATCTAGTGTCTCTTACGATGAGTGAGAAAGATTTCAGTGGTTGGGATCTGGGAGAAATGATTTTCTGTTCCACCAAGGCCTCCCTGTGTAACTATGGGCAAATCTCTTAAGTCCCTCTCTGCCTCAGTCTCTGTCATAAAATGATCACCATAACACTTCCTTGCCTCAGAGAGCTGTTCTGAGGATAAACATATTAAAGACCGTGAGTTGTTTAGGTCCTATGATGACGGGGGTCATAGATAGATCAGTAATCCATCGTATACTGTTTAAAAAAAGTTCTAAGCATTTTATCCTCCACTAACAATGGCTGGGCATTTTGGCACGTATTTGAAATGCTGCTGTTCCAAGTGTCTGCTAGGACATAATATTATTTCCTTCCTTTAACTTGTAATGCATTTATACTGCCTGTGATTTATGTAACGACAAATAAGAGCTGAAGCACTCCACATGGGAGGAGACAATTGCTTGTATGCCAAAACTATTAGACTAAAGCTAAATCTTCAGAGCTCTAATCCATAGTGCAAGTGTTTTTGAAGTGTTGTAAACCTGTAAGGCATTTATTTATTTATTTATTTTTGAATTTTCACTGGTCTAATTTCTGAATTACTTAACAACAGCTGATGTCTTCCCACATCTTTCATAATGTCCCAAGATATTAGATAGGACCAGTCATAGGTTTTGCTGTTGTTAGAGTTAGGGAAATAGTAGGTTTCCACAGCACATAGCAACTGCAGACTTATCTGGGTTTATTTGCTAATGAGCCATGATCTTTATAATTGTCTGGAAAATTCTGCTTTTTGTTAAACTTCAACGGTACTTTATGCTTAGTGATTTAGTATTAATATTTTGAGACAACTTATTTCCATTCAATTCATGAAAATAAACAAATTATAAAGTCTCTAAAAGTGTGTTGTGCAGCATATGACCATCCTATTTTAAATTAAGAAGCGCAGATTACCAGAAAGCTGTAGTTCTCATGCCCTGTGTAATGGGTTACTAGGGGAGAATGTGCAGGGGCTCTATTGAATCTCTTCAGGTGTTGGAGGGACATAACCTTCTGTCCAGTGCTCCACTGGGGAAGATCATCCAGTATTGATCACAACAGGCACAATAATAGTCAGTGCTGCTATCAATAGAGTATAACTACAACTCTTTAAGTCATAGTATCCTGTGAGGACAGCTAATAGAAAGTGGCATCATATTCAGCTGGGGAAGCCTTCATTCTGCTTCCTTGATGCATCTTCCCCTCCCTCTCTCCTTTCCCCTTGGTGTACTGGTAAGAGCCTTGTGTTCCTTTTGTAATAACCACTCTGGGTTCAAGGGAGCAAATACTTGGGGAGTTCAGCATTCTAGGCTGTTCAGTAAGGCTAACCGCATTTTGTCATAGATCCACAGATGCATCACGAGCAGGTCCAAGGAGGTGATCCTCCCCCTCTATGAGACATTGGTCAGGCTGCAGTTGGAGTACTGCGTCCAGTTCTGGGCACCGCACTTCAGGAGGTATGTGGACAGCATTGAGAGGGTCCAGAGGAGGGCCACTCACATGGTCAGGGGGCAGCAGGGCAGGCCCTACGAGGAGAGGCTACAGGACCTGAACCTGTTCAGCCTCTACAAGAGAAGGCTGAGAGGGGATCTGGTGGCCATCTGCAAACTTACCAGGGGGGACCAGCCGGGAATGGGAGAGTCCCTGTTCCCCCGAGCACTACCAGGAGTAACTAGGAATAACGGCCACAAGTTGACTGAGAATAGATTCAGGCTAGACATCAGGAAGCACTACATCACAGTCAGGGTGACTGGGATCTGGAACCTACTTCCAAGGGAAGTGGTGCTCGCTCCTACCCTTGGGGTCTTCAAAAGGAGGCTAGACAATCACCTAGCCGGGGTCGTTTGACCCCAGCATTCTTTCCTGCCCATGGCAGGGGGTCAGACTTGATGATATGCTCAGGTCCCTTCTGACCAAAACAACTATGAAACTATCGGGGCACTGTGGGTAAGATGAAAGGTGGCATGTACAGTGTAAGAGTGCTAGTAGTACCATATTTACTCAAATCTAAGTAGACCCTGAATTTAAGATGAGCCTGCAATAATTAGATTCTGTATATGGAAAATTTATAATTTTGCGAATACTTTTCCAGGTATAGAATCTAATTCTTGCAGCCTTCCTGTTGCTCTTGCCACTGGCACCCCCTATTACCAGCTCTGTGAAGCGTCTGCTCCTCCCCACACCCCATAATCTCTAGCTCTTCCCATCCTGCTCCCTGAAGTTTCTGCCTCTCCCCCCCATACCCTTACTGTCAGATGCTGCTTAGGCACTGTTCCATCCTGGAGCACAGCATGTGGAAGCTCAGCCCTTGCTGGGCCAAGCAACAGTGTTGGCAATGCTGATTGCCTGGGCAAGGGACCGATTTTCCATGCATTTCATGCCTGGGAGGGAACCCAGCCTGAGCCAGAGCAGAGCTGCACTTGACAGTAAGTGGGGAAAAGGGGCAGAGGGGAGAGGAGAGAAGCTCTACAGGTGTCACTATTTGACTGCTACATACCCACTTTTTCTTTTGCATTATTAATGCACTATGTGATAATCTTACGTTTGTATAAGCCAGTCAGATCTATCACCTATACCATTAAGAATTGGTATCATATCTGAAGAAATCCCCTGAAACCTCAGATAGCAGCACCAGTTTCACTGTATAATTACTTTGGCCATTTAGTGTTAGAAATCGTCACTGTACACTGTAGTAATGTTAAAAAAAAACCCCAAAACTTACCATGGAAAAACTCAAAGGAGCAATTGTGGGGGAAAAAGTATGAGGATAATATAAAGACATCAGAACTTTGTGTTCTACCCATACAAAAGTAGAAACAACATAAAAACTCTTCCTTTCTCTTTAGCAGAAAATGTCCTTCAAACTGAAGTTCCTGTATAGCAATTGCAATGAGAGTTTAAATATAGTAGAGGGAAACAGCTTTACTAAACAAGCTCGGGAGCTGTTTTAAATTTTCAGCATCACGTTCTCAACCCTGAAGAATCCAAAATGTGCATAAACATAAGTCATTACAGCCAAGTAATACCCTGGTTGCGCAAAGTCACTATGATTGTCACTTGTGTAGGCGTCAGCCTCAAAACATCCCGCCTCCTTAAACTCACAAATGCTTTTGGCTTGTAGATCAATTTTTGTGCTGTTACAATCTATTTTAAGAGTCTCTATGAAAAGATTCTTAGATTATTGTATCAGAGCGGCATAGGCTTTGCCCCCTGCAAAGTGAGCAGGGGTTCAAGTATTCACAGTGTACCTCTCCATTGGAGGCACAACTCCAATTCCAAAAAGGTCCTGTCTTGACAAATATGCGTCCAGTTCCCTGTGGCTCATTTTACACTGTTTTGCAAAGGTTTCCCTTGGAGTACTCCCTCCGCCCTCCAGAGGGCACTGATGGTATGGTAAGCACTCTGGCTAACTCAATATTTTCTAAGTATTGACTCTCTGTGGATTCCCTAGAGGGGTTGATGTATGGTTAGTCTGGATGATACAATGTAGTATGATCTATATTCCTAGCTTCAGTAAGGTTACATGTTATCAGTTGTCTTGTTAATTGGGAATGGATATAGAATCTCTTCTTAGTGATCTATGCCTTGCTTGACTTTTGAGGTCCAGGCAAAGTGTGCAGAGGTGATAACTAATGAGACAAGTTGAGCAGAGGGCATAAATATGGCCCCCATGTGTCATTTTTGTAGAACTGCCTATTACATTTTGTTTGTTTAGAAATACATAGTGGGGCCCAATATGCTACTTAGAGCAGGAGCTAAGGTAAACATTTTGAAGGCATGTTTCAGAAACGCTTTGTACAACAGAATGTTAAATATATTAAAATGAAAGTTGTGTTAAAGGTTTTTTTAAAAATCATATAATTTCACATTAAACATCAAAGAAATCTCCGGCTAAGAAAAATATACCTCCTGTCAAAGGGGCATCCCTTTATCTGGATGATAGCTAAATTCCTTGCTAAAAGACAGCTTCTGATCAGGACCAAATTATGCTCTCATTTCTAGCACCTTCTATCACTAATAATTCTATTCACTTCCATCAGGTTACTTAAGATTTTAGCCAAGTGTGGCTGAACATAAACTAGCCCAAAATGTAGGTGTTCTTTCCTGTGGAGGATTCTTTTTCAGAGCCTTTCCATTATGTAATTCTTTTTTGAATAATGAAAAGATCCAAGAAATAGAGAAAAATGACTGACATGCAATGAGCCTACCATTATAAAACACCACAATATTCTGTGATATTAAGGATTCCAGCCTTATTAGAGATACCATGGTTTGAAGGAGTCTTTGTTATTTGCCTCTGACATTTACATCCACTGAATTCTGTTCAAGAAGAAATCCAGAAGCTGTAGATTGTTAACAAGATGAATTGATCCAATTACAATGTATAGCCCTTTCTTATTTATATAGAAGTTTCTGACAATCAGCTTTCAAAAACTGCTGCTTGGAAGTCACAAAAACAAGTGACTTATTTCCTACTGCATGCAAAAAGGACCTAATTCTAAGCAGCTAGTCACTTATACAGTTTAGTAGCTATGTTACATATGACTGTGACCTTCAAACGCTAGTTTTTATGAGAATGTCTCTTACGGTTTAGCATGATAAATGATGTTACACTGGCTAATTAAATCAATACATCTCCTTAATGTCTTACAGTTCCTAAAATTCTTTTTACTCTGTGATCCATGGATCATTTTTCATATACATTGTTCTCTGAGCAATGTATACTTTTTTCTTCTTAAGCTTAGTTGCAGTAATTCCCATAATCTTGACCTGAAAGTATTTTTAAGAAGTTAAATTAATGCATCTAGTAAGAGAATAGCTGAGGTTGTAGCCAACTGCTCATCCCATTCACCCATTATATCTGGGTCTCATAAACTGAGACCCTTTCTATGATTTTTGCAGACTGAAGATATAAACTGAAAAATGCTTTTCAATAGCACCACTTTTCCTGTTCTTTTAATACAGACAAATGAAAGGTGTACATGAAAAAATATTCTAAAAATCTTATAAAGTGTAACACTGCCTTTTAACACCACTTAATACATTTATTAGGAATACGCAAAACAGTGTGGACCCTAAAGCTGTTATTTGAATCTACATTTCTCTCCTTTTCTGTTTAACTATACCAAAAGGCATCTGATTAGAGCTTTCTTCTTTCTGATGTGCACTGCAATTTTAAAGAATCAGCTAGAGGAAGCTGCTCTTTTATGTAATGACAATTTTTAATTTCTTTTGAAATTTTCAGCTTTTCAATAAATTATGGAACCCTTCAAAAAAGAAAAACAAACTATTTTAGTTTTTAACTGTTACCTTCATTCTCTCCTGTTTATCTTCTTTTTCCCTGATTTTTCTTCCTTTTTGAGTTTTGCCTTTAGAAAATGGTAAGGATAACAAGAAAGGAAAAAAAATTTTGGGTGGGGAAATGTAGAAGAAATAATTTTATAGTTTCAAATTTCCTGAAAAATAAACTGAAGCTAAAGCCAAAGAACAACAGGCAGATTTTTTTTTTCTAGTCAACCCCAGAAACAGTGCACATGTCTAACTAGCATGCCAACAACAAGTTCAATATACGAAATACCAGTAATTTCCAAATGGCTGTGTCAGGCATATTGTGTGTAACTAGAGCTAGGAAACTGTTTGGCTTTCTAATCATCTTCATCCATGAAATAAATATTGTAGAGTAGATAATAAGAAAACATCCTGAAACAAATTTATTAAAGCCTTTTATTGCATTTAATGTCTACCAGTAAACTGAATTCTGCATCAATAGGAAGAATACAAAGCGTATAGATCTTTTAGACTGCTAGTTGACTACAGTGGACTAAAACAGTGGTGCTAAACCTCTAGTCCACAAACTAGATCTGGCCAGTGTAGCCATGCCATCCAGCCCATGGGGTCCCCCTGGTTCTAGAAATTTGTTGGCAGGGGAGTGGTAGCAGTGTTAACTGCTGTTCCTCCTTCTGCCAAATTTCTGGACCTGTCAGGAACCCTGAGGACCAGATGACCTAGTTCGGCTCACTAGATTCAGCAGCGATCATCACCTGCTGGAATTCACCATCCAGCGCAAGGTGGCAAAAACCTGCAGCAAGACAATAGCCCTGGACTTCAGGAGGGTGGATTTTAATGAGGTAAGGAGAATAGTTGGGGAGGTACTGAGGTCCCGGAGGGGAGGGGAGGGGAGTCGAGTGTCCAAGAAGAGTGGTCGTTCCTTAAGGAGACGATCCTCCAAGCCCAAAGGGAGGTAATCCCAACAAGGGTCAAAGGGGGCAAGAGGGCACAAAAGCCCCCATGGCTCACCAAAAGCATATGGGAACGTCTCCTAGCTAAAAGGGAGGCGTACACCCAATGGAAGGGAGGGGCCATCACCAGGGAGGACTATACCTCGGTTGCTCGGGGCTGCAGGGGGGCGGTCAGGAAGGCCAAGGTGGAGATGGAACTGGGACTAGCTACCCGGATCAAGGACAACAAGAAGTCCTTTTTTAAATACATAAGGGGGGAAAAGAAGGTACCGGGTAATGTGGGGCCTCTGCAAGACACACTAGGAAATCTGGTTGTCACACCAGACGACAAGGCTAACCTATTTAACGATTTCTTTGCCTCCATTTTCCTGAGCAGGGATCGGATCAGCCTGTCCGCCGGGACCCCCTCAGACCCCAGGGGAGGTGCACCCAGGCCTAAGGTCAGTGAGGATCTAGTCAGGGAACTTCTGGAGGGACTGGACATGTTCAAATCAGCTGGTCCTGACGATCTCCACCCCAGGGTGCTGAGGGAATTAAGCAGAGGTCATTGCGGGACCCCTGGCACAGCTTTATGAGCACTTGTGGTGCTCTGGTGTGGTGTCAGAGGACTGGAAAAGGGCCAATGG
>NW_005842160.1:1990748-1998279 GCF_000455745.1 Alligator sinensis | reverse complement strand
AGTGAAGTGGTGCTGGCTTCTACCCTGGGGGTCTTTAAGAGGAGGTTAGATGAACACTTCACTGGGGTCGTTTGACCCCAGTACTTTTTCCTGGCATGGCAGGGGGTTGGACTTGATGATTTGCTCAGGTCCCTTCTGACCCTACCAACTATGAAACTATAAGATCTCCTGCAGGGTTATTCCACAGCCGGATCCAGTGTGCAGGATCAGGCTGGCATGCAGCCAGATCTCATGGATGGGATTGGGCTGGTAAATGATGAAATTCACTGTATGGGATCTGGCCCATGTGTCACTTATTCAGTCTGTGGGGCTGGAAGGTTGAGCACCACTGGACTAAAACCATAAGAAACCCAACAGTGCTTTATACATAGATGAGTTTACATCAGCACAATAATCTATCTGCCAACGACTTCTACCACTAGAACTTCTAAGCAGCTCACAAATTACTGATTTATTCTGACAACACTGCAGTAAAGTGCAGATTGTCTGTTTTTATATAGGGATTAAGGGAACAGAGAGATTGCACAGGTTGATGGGAAATCTATGGCGGAGCTAAGAACTGAACTCAGATTTCAAGAGTGCCTCTTTCTTTCCTCTTGGTACAGTACATAGCAAGCCGGTTTGTAAAATGCATAGACATTCTTTAGAATGTGTCGCTGCATCTACCACTAACCTGTCACTTTGTAGCTTATCTGCAAGAATCTAGGTTGTATTCTGAAACCCAGCTCATTATCCAGAAGTGAGATCTCTCCTGATAGATCTGTCCTGTTTCTGCAGCTAATATAACTGTCAGGTTTCCTGTCACTAACTCATCATCTGTTCCAGAAACATGTTAAAACCCTTAAAGGAAGCAAATCATCTCAAGCTCACAGCCCTCTTAAAAGACAAGTGATCCTTGTTTTAGATTCACGTGCAAAGTGAATTGGTCATTTACTTTTCTACCTATATCGCACCAGCAATTCACCTTGTATAGCATCTTTATTGTGTTTGCGTCTTGTTCGATTGAGAGCAAAAGTGGAACATTTGAAAATCTTTAAAAAAGATACTTGTCACAAATGTCTAAATTTGTTCCTTTGTCATTGTCTTAAGGTATATTTGAGCTTTGTTGTTTCTTTTATATCTAAAACAATGAAGCTTCAGTCTGAAAAGTGAACATGTAGTTACACTCCATTTGTTTTGGACACATCTTCGCACATGAGTAGCTGTTGATTTGTCCTGGTTGAGGGAAGTGTACATCTAGTGCACCGGCAATGGCTTCAGAACTTCTGTTATCATTGTACTTGTAAGGTTTTAGATTAAGTCACTCATGTCCCTGTCCATCCGTTAAAGAAGGTAATCAGGATGCAGAGATATTTATTGCCAGCAGTCCCTCAATATGAGGATGATAGTCTTCCAGTAAACAGAGGAGTCATCAATGAGTCTAGAGATGCTGTGGAGGCCAATCCAAGATCTGCAGAAATGGCAAATAGTTCTTAGAGGAAGGAGCGGGTCCTGGGTTAGGTAATGTTCAGTCACAGCTCTTTCACTTTGTCTTTCTTGTCTATCTGCCCCCATAGTGAGGTGAGTTTGCTCAAAGTGACTGATATCTTGTCAAACATCATGGCACAATTGGGGGCGATTCAGTACTTGAGTCTCCCAAGTATTGATCTTAATATCACTTTTCTTCAGATTTGCCTTCAAAGTGTCCTTCAATCTCTGTTTTTGCCTACCTCTGGAGTGGCGACCATTGGTGAATTGGGAGTATAGGATCTGTTTCAGGAACTGGTTGCCAGCCATCCTTATGACGTGCTCTGTCCAATGAAGTTAGTGTTATATAAACATGGCTTCAATGCTGATAGGGTTTGTTTGAGCCAGAATCTTGGTATTCATTCTTCCATTCTTCCAATGATATGGAGGATTTTTGGAAACCATCACTGATGGTAACATTTCAAAACTTTTAGATGTTTTCAACATGTTCATACCCATCAGCAATGTAGGAATAACAACAGCCTGGTAGATTAAAAGTTTTTTTGGGTCCTAATGTCATGATCATTGCAAACACGATTTCACAGATGTCCAAAGGCAGCACTGGTAGATTTTGTCCAATGCTGAATATCATTGTCTATATTTATGTTTTCAGAAAGGTTGCTATCAAGGTAAGGGAAATGCTCAGCATTTTCCAAGGACTGCCCTCTAATTGTAACATGGAGGAGCAACTGGTTGGCTTAGAGCTGAATAACTGTTTGGCTTAGGGTGGGTTGGTAAAGGATTTTGTTTTTTGTGAGGCTGACAGTTCAAGCTTTTTGTATGCTTCATAGAAGCAATCCAGAGTGACCTGGAACTCTTCAGTTAAGTGGGCAGATACAACACAATCATCCATAGGAGAGCCACGTGCATGATCAGAGGGCAAGAAAACAGGCCTTATGATGAGAGGCTGAGAGCTATGGGACTCTTCAGCCTGGAAAAAAGGAGGCTCGGGGGGCGGGGGGGACCTGGTAGCTGCCTATAAGTATATCAGAATCTGAGGGAGCGCCTGTTCACCAGAGTTCCCCATGGGATGACAAGGTCCAACGGTCACAAACTCCTCCAAGACTGTTTCAGGCTGGGCATCAGGAAGAACTTCTTTACTGTCCAAGCCCCCAAGGCCTGGAACAGACTGCTGCCAGAGGTGGTGCAAGCACCTACTCTGGACTCCTTTAAGAGTCAGTTGGACATTTATTTTGCTAGGATCCTGTGGCCCCAGCTAACTTACTGGCCCTGGGGCAAGGGGCTGGACTAGATGATTTTCTGAGGTCCCTTCCAGCCCTAATGTCTATGAAATCTATGAAAATATATGAAAATCAGTGTACTGAAGATCATTATTGGAGGTGTGATTATCTGGATTTACAACATAACTGATTGATGCCCCCCTTCATGTGAGGTTTGGCCAGTTGTTCATGCCAGTTTCAAAGCATCTGTATAATCAGGAGGTAAATTTAAAATGATTTATTGCTAAATATAATCAAGTTGTGAAAGTTCCTTTTTCCCTGTCTTAGAAGCAGCTTTCTAGAGCTATAGACTAATGCAAAACTTCCTCACTTTTGCGGCATAGATATGAATCTTAACTTCTCAATAAAATATAAATGTAAGACATTTGAAGCTGTATGAAAGATTTGTAAAGGAACTGGTAAATGTTAAATTCTCACTAATATTAGTGGAAACTGGGTATCCAAATGCTCTAGATCGCATTGAAAATATCCATAAAAACATTTCTCAGACTAAGTTTCTTTTCCACCTGGTTGATTTAATGCCCTTCTGGAAGATAAATTACTTTTATTTTGATGCAAAGTGCCCTGTGAATGATGCCTCATGTTTTTTATGGAGAATTGGGGAGTGTGCCAGAAAATCAGGGGCACCAATTGCATTGCAGTCATCTTAGCTCTCCACCTTACTCCCACTGACAGGCTTGACGCTTATTTAATGGGGATCACTAGTAAAATCTCCTTGGCTAGATATTTGACACACTTCTTGGGTTATTTTGTCTTCTATATGCTCCTCCTGTGGTTTGGTTCATTTTAGTGAAACTTGTCATGAGAACCCATTAGGACATTAGGTCACAGGGTAAAATATGAGGTAGATTTTCAGCTCTATATTGATTAACGTAAAAGGGAAGGCAACCTCAGGGGTAGACAGCATGAGCACTTGCTACAGTTGCTGAAAACTAATGGGTGTTATTGTAGTTAGAAGTGAATATTTATCTTTCTTTCTTTGCTTGTTAGTACTGCCAGTTTCTGGTACACTAAGGACACTGCTTGCTGATGAAAAACAAAACAAAACAAAACATAAATCAGTCTTCACTTTTAAGTAGTGCTGTGTCACGTGGAAAAAAAACCTAATCAATTTACCACTTTTATTCAGCTACAGACCAGAATTAAGCATTGATATGTATTCTCTCCAGGTTTCACAGTGAATAAAAACATTACAGTGGTAATAAATGTTAGTGAATTAATTTGGTATAAACACCTTAGCTCCACATGTTGAGAAGACTGAGTCATTGACTACATGACTTTTGTCACAAAAAATAATTTTTTGACTGCACTTGCCAGTGCCAAATCAGAATCATTCTCCACACCTGCCTGTTCCAAAGTTACTTTATTAAAGAAAAACTTAGGCTTAGTCCTCATAACATCAATTTGCCAGAAGAGCTCAGGTTCTGCCAGCAAAACTTGGTGTGTCCACATACCCAGCTCTGCATGGTTAGCTCCACCTATTTATTCTGCCAGCTGAGCAAGATCTGCCTTTCCAAAGGCACAAGACTTCTGCTGACACAGCTAAGTATGTATCAGACACTTCAAATCCATTAACAGTTGGTGCCTTCCAGGATACATTGTGCACCTTATTAGCATAACTACTGTAATGGTGTTTCAAGCCTTTATAATCATAGGATCAGAAGGGAATCTCCAAGGTACCTTTAGAAATTGTAAGAATGGGCTCTGGGGTACCTGTATAGTTAGGCAGTTTCCCCTCAGTTGTTTTGCCTTGTTCCTTGACCACATTTGCCTGTTCTACTTCCTCACTACCTTCAAGTTTGGAGAGGGAAAACTTTTTCTCTCAACTGAGTTCCCATAATGTTTCCTCCTTCCTTGGTTTTGTCTTCATTGAGGTCCCATATCAGCTGGGATCTGCAGTCAAATTAACAATACTTCATTGCAACTGGTTTTAAGAGGAGCTGCTGCATCTAAAGCTATCACTGGGAAGCACTGATCTAAGAAAGGGAAGGATGCTTCAGGGCAAAACCAAATTTTAATTTTAGGGTTAAGAGTTCATGAGTTATTCTATAACTGCCTTTTGCTTTTCAAGCAGCTCATGCTCACCAATGATGGAGATAAGCTACTACACAAGGTGATTCACTGGTCTAACACAATTTTTGTTTTCATTCTTTACAAGAAGGAGATACCTCTTCAGTTCTGACAGCATAGTCTGTGCTATACCTAGCCTAAAGCCAATTGACTTTGGCCAGGGAACTCTGAGGAACCCTTATATTGCTGTATTGCTTCATTACTAGCTTCTTGATTATCTTCACTAGAATTGCCGTGTAGCCCAACAGAGAAAACACAATATAGCAAATACCCCAAGAATGATATACCACATATTACTCATACTGGGCATATTTACATGAGACGTTTACTGCAGAGTAGATTGATTAGCTCTGCAGTAAATGTTGCGTAAATACAAGTACTATCCTGCTGTCAAGTTTTTTACTTGCCAGCAGTGCACATGTAGACACTGGTCTGGCTGGCTGGGGCATGAGGGTGCTTCATAGTGGGGGCTGTCTGCCAACTAGCTCTGCACTAGACCCCCTTCATGCCCCAGCCAGTCCCTCCGCAGCATGTTGGGCTGTGACTCTCAGAGCCCCCTGCCAGCCGAGGCTACTCCAACGCAGCTCAACATGCTGAAGTCCCAGGCACATGTTCAGATGGCCTGCCTGGGAGCAATAAACTCTGGATATTACTTCACATTAATTGTACGTGTAGATGCACCTACTGAGAGGTCAGGTGAGACATCAATCAATTTATCCTGCATATTTTATTTTATTTTTAGAAAGAACAGACAGTGCACGCAATATAACTATGTTTATTTTGGGTAAGGTGACTCCAAATCATATTAAGAGCTATGGAAACATCATCTGTTCCCGAGCCAGCAGTAATGATGACAGCCTTATCAGCACTCAGTCACCACTTCAAAGAACTGCATACAGGAGAGATTAGTAAACAGGAGATGCAATACCTGTCCTAATGTGGGTTCATGAAGTACTAAACCATACTTAATGAGAAATAAGGTAATTTCATAGACATTTGACATTAGGGCTGGAAGGGACCTTGGAAGATCATCGAGTCCAGCCCCCTGCCCAAAGGGTAGGAAGTCAGTCGGGTTCATAGGATCCCAGCAAGATGAGCATCCAGTTTGCTCTTGAAGGTGTTCAATGTAGGCGCTTGAACCACCTCCGGTGGCAGGCTGTTCCAGACCTTGGGGGCTCGGAGAGTAAAGAAATTCTTCCTTATGTCCAGCCTGAAACGGTCTTGTAGTAGTTTATGAACATTCGACCTAGTCGTCATCCCTTGGGGCGCTCTGGTGAACAAATGTTCCCCCAGATACTGGTGGTCACCCCTGATAAACTTGTAGGTGGCCATCAGATCACCCCTGAGCCTGCGCTTTTCCAGGCTAAAGAGCCCCAGTGCTCTCAGCCTGTCATCATAGGGTCTGCTTCCCTGACCTCTGATCATGCGCGTGGCTCTTCTCTGGACTCTCTCAAGCTTCTCCACATCCTTTTTGAATTGTGGAGCCCAAAACTGGACACAGTACTCCAGCTGCGGCCTCACTAAGGCCGAGTACAGGGGGAGAATGACGTCCCGGGATTTGCTTGAGAAGCATCTATGGATGAAAGCCAGCGTTTTGGTCGCTTTACTAGCCGCCGCATCGCATTGCAGGCTCATGTTCATCTTGTGGTCAACGATGACCCCCAAGTTACTACCTTATAAGCTAGATGTGAGAGTTGACAGTGGATAAATTATTCATTTACTTTGTTGAACAGTCAGAACAAGGCAGTGGAGATGCTAAAAGGGATTGAATGGTATTTAGTGATGGTGCAGAAAAGATAACAGAGCACTACTCAGCATGCTTATCTTGGGTTTGCATCAGTTTGGAAGGTGTTTCCTTCAGGGTACTGTATAAGGAAAATAAAGACCAAGTAATACATATTCTACAGTTTCAACATAGTTCTGGGTATTTTCAGTACAGTCAAATACAAGGAAAGTACATTTTTCTGGCAGTAGCCAATACTTGTCACATTAAGGACTGTCTTAGAACTAGGGATTACGTCTGCATCTGGCAGTATTTAATCTGTATGCAGTAAATTACTGTAGTCTGGGAAGACACAAAACAATTGAAGTTCTTAAAGGGTGGAAACTTATCACTGGTGAGTGTGCATCAGTTGACCTGTTTATGTGTCGTGTGTTGGTTTCTACTTTGTGTGCTAGAAACACTGTTGAAAAGATTCCTTTTCCTTAGGAATATGTTAAAGAGTGTTCTGTATTTTAAAACTCTTTCTACAGGGTTCGGCATAAGCAAAATAAGTATCCGGTGTTGTTTCTGACCCAAGGAAAATCTGACATTTATCCAGACCTTATGGATCTCAGGAGTCGTACAACTTCTATTGCAATGAGTTTTGCACAATTTGAAAATTTGCTGGTAAGTTGTTACATTTCTTTATTCGTCAGTGAAATGGAACTAGTTTATTACTGTATTCTATAATTGCTGATATTGATGACTGGATACAGAAACTGAATTCTAAAATGAGATGATCAGCAAATTATTAGTACAGGAAAGTGTTGAGAGTCTGCTAAAGTGATACATTTTCTTGGGTGCAAAGTAGGCCGGCTGACACGTGAAGCCGCCCCAGCTCCCATGCAGTGCGCAGTGCCCTGCTGAGCTACACTGCACCCGTGCCATGGAGCAGCTGCTGCGTGGGTGCCAAATGGTGGGTGGGGGGGAATCCCTGTTGCCCCGCACTGTG
>NW_005842160.1:1983507-1989721 GCF_000455745.1 Alligator sinensis | reverse complement strand
GCTGGCTTTGCAAGGATTGCTCAGCGGGCCAGCAGTGGCAGTAGTGCCCCCATCCCCCAGCGGGCTTAGTTTAAAGCCCGGTGGAGCAGGTCAGCCAGTCTGGCTGAGAAGAGCCTCCTCCCTAGGGGAGAAAGGTGGAGGCCATCTCTTCCCAGCAGCTCACTGCCTCTCTCACCAAAGAGCGGGCTGTGGTCATGAAAGCCAAAGCCTTCCCAACGACACCAGTGCCGCAGTCTTTGGTTGATCAAGTAATTACCAGCTATGTCACCTTTAGTATCTCAAATATACTTGAAACTATTTAATATCTACCTACTGATGTCCAACAGAAAGGAATAGCAGAAAAGAATCCTTTTTTTCTTTTGAACAGCAATGGGTACATAGTAGTGTAAACATTAATATGGTGAAAGATACATATTAATGTATATCTTTAAGGATGGTTTGACTATACTTTATTAAATCAGAGCTGATGTGGATGATATGAAAGGAAGATACAAGTTTAGATGAATCCAGATAATTACAGATTACCCTCCCCCCCTCCTCCCCCAGAAACATTATAGTGAGAAATACATAATTGTTGGCTGTGACAGAATTTAGGAAATAAGCCATAAGCATGACATGGCAAAATAGGAAATAGATGCCAGGAACTCCCACTTGTACTACAGCTACAGAAAATCTACATACAATTAGAAGATTGTAAACCTGTTATTCATGTCTACTAAGGCTGCTGTATTTTGCCGGTGCAGTGTCATTAAAGTGGGTTTGATTGTAATTTATATCCTCCTACTATTTATTCTGATGTATACTGCCAGAGAGGTGTAAAGGAGCTGTAGTGTAAATGAGAATCTGGTTCTAGGGAAATAAATTACACTACTGTGGGTAAGTCATGTGAATACCATTCATGCATATACTACAGAGTGCAAGCAAGGCTTAAAATGAGTAGTGTGTGTTGGATAGCAGACCTGATCCACAATAAGTAACGGTACTTCAGACCAGCTACCAAGCAAAGAAGCCATCTATTAGATTCCTGGAGTGAAGTGTACTTTAGCCCTTTCTAGGTCTTGGAGACATCCCAGAATACTCTACAGGGGTTGGTTATGCTGGCTATGAAAATCCCTTTCCTTCCCTGGATTAGACTGGGACTCACCTAATCATCTAATTTTCATTTAATTGTCATCTAATTTTCTAAGGAGCCAGTCTTATTACCCTGGTGAAGAAACTACCTCTCTTGAGTTTTTTATTTATGAGCACTTCAAAGTATGCTAGATGCCTCATAGACAGTCAAGAGGAAAACATTTCCTATTTTGAAGAGTTTCTAATCTAATAAAAGATAAGAAAAAACAAGCTAAAACAAAGAACCCGGGCAAGTGTACAGAAGTACAAGCGTGAAAAGTATTACATCATGCAGTGAGTTGTGTGCTATAGACATCCCATAAAATGACCACGATGTATAGATACCATGCCTTAAAGAAAACAATTAAACTAATTAGTGAGTTTCTGAAGGTAATGGAAATCACGTGAAGAAAGATATATGAAACTAAGATGAGCTTGGAACAGTAGTGAGATGGAGAGGAAGGCCTGAGGATGAAAAAGGACATGTTGGAGGGGTATGCTCAACTGATGAGGGTGGGAACATAATGAAGTGAAGCAGATATGAGGTGGAGGAGCCGGGAAAAATGTATTGGCTGTTGCTAATGCAAGCTGAACTATCTTGAGATATCTGGTGTCCTGCCATCACTGGGGATGGAGAGACAGAGTCTGACAATGCTGATAGTGCTCAGGCCACTGCTGCCAACCCATGGAGGAGACATGATGGGAAGCATTTGCATTTTGGGTGATTTGTTGCTGGTACTTGATGTCCCTGGATATCAGCTCTTTTGATGGTAGATGAGCAGGCTATTCCTTTATATATTTTGATTGTAAAACTTCAATTTAAAGGATTTATTTTTAAGGGGTTAAGAAATTTATTTTTTTTTAGATTTGTTATCATGGCAAGTCAGGCTTGTAGGAAAAGAAATGATAGAAAGGAAAGAGTTTGCTAGAGGCAGAGAAAAGTAGGTAAAGAGGAAAGCTAAGCAGAAAGAGGGAAAGAAGAAGAAGGTGTTACCAAATCTGCCCATTACTTTGGAGTGTGCTCATTTATTAGGGATATTTTCTAGGGTCTTGGTGATTCTGTCAATGTGCTGATACGGAGCTGTATTTCTCCCTTCTGCAAGCCCTCACCCCCAGTGGAGCTATCTTGCAGGACTCAATCTCAATGGGACTGGGTTCCTCCAGTCACCAAATCAGTCATACACACAAACACACACAAATTAACGTGACACGCCTGACCTGGCCAGGCTGATCAGCATGGACAGGCTGACACCCTCATATGCCAAGAATCAGTTCATAAGAGCAACAATAAAATGCAGTCAGACACAAGCACACAGGTAAACAGAATCCCTCTGAATCCGGCTGGGTGTCCAGCTGACACCCTCATGGGCCAGCATTCAGTTCATAAGGGCACGTCTAAGTCAAACTGGGTCAATCAGCCTGCACAAGCTGATCCCCTTATGTGTTTCACACTCAGCACGTCCCAATCTTTGGCCTCTTGATGAGCAGACCCCACAATAATTTGGGCTTCACAGGGATCTTTAGCATAGGTAAAAGAAGCGTTGCTGCAGAGCACGGGAGGAAAGAGAAGCAGAGAAGGAAAAATATACACAACTACTACCAGTTTGACTATAAAAGTTATTTATTGCTAAGCATATGAAATATATAATTGTACTAGTAGTAATAGACATGCAAAAGAAAAACAAACACCAACAATGACAATACTACCCTGGTTTCACTAAGTATTTGGGGAAACTTAGCTCAAGCTTAACTGATACAGTTCAGGTTCAGAAGTTTATGCCTAGAAAGAAGACAGAGAACGCTGGGATCTCACCTAGTCCACGGTACTCAGGCTGCAAAGCTGACAGGCACAGTCCGTAGCACAATCCTTGAAGAGAGAGATGATCTGTTCTTCCAGCGTCCCAAGAACGACAGGGGATGGTGTCAGCACAGGGGTTTTCTTCTTCTCCTTCTTTCCTCCTGCTTCTACTTCTTTTCCTTCCTTTTCCTCTTCCTCTTCTCCCTCTAGCAGCACACACACTTACAGATTTTTATACCCTCAGTTCAGCTGCTTCGAAGCACCCTCAGTAGTGTAAATCATTGTCTTTTCTATTGACAAGGGGTTATCTGGTTTGGACCATCTCAGGAAACTGATTGATAATCAGGAAACACTTAAGATTAGGGAGTAACCCAAATACTTGGGAGCCAGCTTGAAATTCCTATGGGTGGCAGATATACTGATGGGATATCTCATGGTTTCTTCAGGAACAATAGATAGCTTGCAGCATCAGGATTTTGGATTTTTACTTGTTGTGCACAAGCCTCAGCTTAGCATGACTTTTCCAGATCTTACTATAGTCTTTTAACAGACTTAAAACAATTATTGGGGTGCTCATAACCTTTTGTGGAGAGGACTCCCACCAGTCGTCTCGGGAAAGATATGACAACACCTGGGATTAGGGCTCCAGCAGGCTGGATGCTGTGATGAACCCTTAACCATTGTTCAAATGTTGCCCATACCCCCTCTGACTCGGTCTCTTGCCTCAGCATTCCCTAACCCGGCAACCGAGTTTTAGTCAATCAAGTTTAAATAGGCCTCCCATAGTGGGACCGGGGAATGTACGGCCCGAGATGCCTATTAAACTTAGAGCTGTGTGTGTGTGTCTGGGGGGGAAAAGTCCTTAGTAAATCCAGATTAGAACTGGTCTGATAAATGCTGAGCTGGGTGTGTGTGAACATGGGTTGATTAACATTGGAAGCACAGATTCCCCATCATGCAGCGCTCTCCTGCTTCTCTGGTCCCAGAATTCACTGCAGTCTCTGCTTCAGGCTTTCTGTTTTCCATCTCTCATGTAAATGAGACCTAGGGCAGTTGATTCACTCGTCACCCTTATCTGGTGAGGGTCTTAGGTGCGTCTCTCACTGCATCTTAATCAGTTTCGTTTAGGTAGAGGAGGGGAGGGGGGTGAGTCCTTTGTGAGTCAGACAGACTGCATCCTGTACCAGGGTTCCCCAAGAATACAGAGCTGAGACGTAACAACAGGTCTGTTGGGTCAGGGGGATGCTCTAACTCATGGCACTCTAAGTGAAGTGCCATGAGTTAGACCATGAGCCTGAGCTTCTGTAAGCACTCAGAGTCACCCTGCACACCATATCCAACCCTGAGCACTGACCTAGCACATGGGACTGTCTTTCAGCCCATGGGACTCTCCAAGGATCCAGAAATTTGTCACTGGGGAATGGTGGCAACATTAATTGGCACAGAAGCTGCTATTCTGTCATTAAATGTCACTACCAAAGGAGAGCACCATGGGCTGGATGACATGGCTTTATGGCTCGAGTCTGGCCCATTGGTTGAGGATTGAGCACTCTCAGTTTACACTATTAGATTTTAAGCTTCTTGAAAAGACACCATTGGGCCTCCTGGTCCCTGACTGGAGCTTGTAGAAAATATTACAATGAAAATCATTATCATTACCTCTGAGGTTATGTTTGAAATAACATATACTTACCGTGGTCTGCAAATATATTTTTTTTCTGCATAACATTTTGCAGACATAGAACTAATCCTGTAAAGTTTTGCATAGTAACCTGGACATATGCCATAAACAGACCACTGATGAAGCACTGATGCATTGAAGGATAGCATAGTGAGGAAGCAATTGATAATACAGATGATTTATTAGCTACATACTTAATTGGTTCTTCTTTACCTTCTTCATGTATATGCCATTGATGCCATAGATTGTTCAGAAATCACTGATGGGGCCATATAAATATAGGTCTTAATAAAATAGGAATCTGATAATTAATAAGTCACTTTGTAGCCTGGAGCCTTTTGCTATTACTTAGTCATGGTTTGCTTAGGAATGAGAACAACTTTGTTAATAATTCTAGGCAGGCAGTGGTTTTGAAATTAAATGTATTACTTCTTCAAGTGAGCTTATTAGCATAGTTTCCCACCATGAAGCTGAATTAACTTCTTTAGAAGTCCATACTAGCTTACCAAGCATAACCATTTGGGACTGGATTGTACCTGACCTTCAGGCAGGTGCACTGGGAACAACATAGGAAGCCTTCCTCTTCCTTGTATACGTCTTAGACATACAGTCCTCTGTCTGCTTTTAGGGGGTGACAAAGTACCCAAAAAAGGATGCAGGTTCAAAGGAGACCATAGCTTTTCTGTACCATTCCAAAAAGCAGAATTAATGGCAGAGCTTCAGAAGTACATTTTGTCAAGCTGCAGATGCTCATCTTGTACAGTTTTTTCTCCTTTGTGTACCTTACTTTGCATTGCATGCATTGACTTTGGGTAATAGGGTAAGTTTAAGTCCTTTTTGTGACTCGCTCCATTTGGATTCTGTTTTTGCTGCTTATTCTAAGGAGAAGAAACTAATGAAAAATGAAAGTCAGAAGCTCTATAACAGAGATCCACATAGAAAAAAAAAAGTGTTCTATCTTATATAGCCAGGTTCTTAAATTTAAATAGGCCCAGTCCCTGTATAGAGTCATCTTTTAATTTGAAATAGCAAGAACAAATACTTGGTCCAAGTTGTCATGCAGTTATAGTGGGAATGACATTTACTCAATGCCTAGTCCTAACAGTTTTATTTAAAAAATAAAAAAGACTCTTAATGAATTGTTTAGATTACTGATCAACACTAAAGATCAAAGAAAGGTTTTTTACCTATTAATGAAGGATGTAGGTAATCATTTAGAGCACCTCGAGAAAACTCTGAAGTTGTTTCAAGAGAACATGGAGTTAACAATAAAACACAGAATCTTAAATTCAAAATAAGAAAGGCATCAATGGCAGAAAAGAATAAATGTTGAGGTTTTCTGGAGATAATAGCTCCTTTAGTGAACTTTTGCAGTTTGAAAAGCATGAACACCACATGCTGCTGGAGGCTGGGGGGGCATGGTGAGCTCCGGCAGGCGGTGGCGGTGCTGTCAGCTGTGGGAGTGTAGCGATGGTAAGTGGGGAGCTTCCGCAGGCAGCTGCAGTGCTATCGGCAGCAGGGTGGGGTGGTGGTGAGCACTGACCAGTGGCTGGCGACCACCCACAGACACCACCAGCAGCATCAGGAGTGGCCAGCAGTGACCGCGGACCACCCGCAGAAATGGC
>NW_005842160.1:1973540-1980022 GCF_000455745.1 Alligator sinensis | reverse complement strand
TTAGCTAGATCTACAGTTAGCTGAAATCCCTGGAGGAAAGGAACTCCTAGGATTCCCTTCTCATTTCCCTCATGAGCACAGCACTCTACTTTTCCTTGCAATCTGTCAATTTGCAAGGGAACATCCTGCCAGACAGGAGCTTCCTGAATTTCTCCCCCATATCCACTGAGCTGAACCTGTTTCGTGGTGGGTCTCCCTCCAGAGATCCACCGGGGACTTAGAATATTTACCGAGGATCCAGTATCCACTAGCAATTGGGCTAACATCCCTGGGTTCCCCACTGTAGCCCTCACAGTGGGTCTCCCCCATACATCACACTGAAGTCTTGCGACCAGCTGGGGAGGCCCGAGGAGAACCGGGCACCCCTATTGATCAGCAGACTCCCTCTGGAGCCTCCACTCAGGAGAGGAGACAGGGGTCTGGCGCTGACAGGGAGCAGGCACATGGGATGCACTCTGGACTGGGGCAGTGGGCTGAGGAGGTGCTCCCTGCATTAACTCTGCTCTCCGCATGGTTTGAGACAAAGCATTAATCAGGACACTAATGGGTTGGTGATCATATTTTCCCATATCTTCCCCTAAATTCACTAGCTCTTTCCAAATCATTCTCCTAAGGGTCTCTTTGGGCTGTCGTTGCCCAGGGTTGTGAGGCAAAGGGGGATTAGAATTGGGAGGGTGACTGGCAGAGTGAGGACCATTATTTGCAAAGGTGATAGCCTGCACAGGCTCTGATGTAATCTTTTTGCCTGCTTGTCTCTTTAAAACACCAGTCTCTCGCAGCAAATCTCCTGCCTGTTTGATTTTTGCCACTAGTTCATTCCAGCTCATGTGTGCTAAATCCACAACCCCTATGGTCATTTTCGTCTGGGAATTTAACCCTGCATAGGTGCTCTGTATCAGTTCAAGTCCCTGATAATGGAAAGTGATAACTCCATTCTCTTCTGTCTGGGGCAGTGAATCAGAGAGAGCTGCCAGCATTTTCTTTCGGATCAGGTAAGATTCTGGGGCTTCTCCTGGTTTCTGCTCTTCCAGTACATACAATTTCTTAAGGGAAGAAGCAGGCAGTGATATATTAAGAGCACTTATCATCCATTCCCGGGGTCCAGGAGCAGTTCGTTCCCAAGAACTGATGCCCATGTCTAAAGCATCTGCATCACAAGGAGAGGCACATAACTGAGCTACTTGAGTTAAGTCTGTGCCATCAGCAGAGGGGTACATTTGCCAAACACGAGCCAGCCATGCAATAGCAGTGTCTCGGTTCAGTGGCCCCAGTCTCTCAGCAATAGCCTTGGCTTGACTGGGAGACCATCTGACTATGTCAGTGACTATCTCTGTTGTGGGAAGGTCAGCTCCTGCAACTAGGCGTTTAACCTCCTTTGTGGAAACAGGGGCAACATTATGCACATAGGGCCAATCGGGGTTGAATGGGCTTTTGGGGACTGCATCAGGGAGTACCTCTATTTTCCCAGGGGACTCAAAATCACAATCCTCTCTCAACCTTACAGCTGCTACCACTCCCTTATGGACACTAAGTTGGGCATGCAATTTACTGATCTCTGCCTCACACTTCTGATGGCTTGCTGCTGTCTTTGCTGCCTTATTTTCCTCTACCAGGAACCGAGATGCTGCTCTCGCTTCTTCTAACAGCACTTTTGTGTATGCCAATTCTTTCTTATACAGCTCTAACGTCTTGCTTGCATTGTCTCTGTCTTCCTGCATATCTCTAAGTAACGTTGCCAGTTTAAGCTTTTCTGCTACAAAATCACACCCGTTTATCTCACAATCTTTCAAACGCTGTTGTAACTGTTCTTTTTCAAGCTCCAATTCCTGCTTCTCCTTTAACATCTCAATCATTTCCAAACATGCATAAAACAATGCCCAGGCAGCAGCTGCATCTTTTGCACTACTACGTGGCTTAAGAGCGGTGCAATACTGTTCAAAACTCAAACCTGCCTCAGTCAGGGGATTCTCACCCTTGAAGCACCCTTTTTCCCAGGGACATTTTCCCTTCTTCATTACCCATCTCTCTAACCTGCAGGGTTTCTCCTGCCTCAAACGAGCAGCTAAAGGGGTTTTTCCAGACATCTCCCTTTCCCTTATCACACTAATGATCACTATCAAAAAGCCTCTTTTACACAGTCACTTAGATTCCACACTGCCACAGTATTACTCCACAATCCTAGTTCTAAAGTACAACTCTTAACTCTATAGCACGGTCTTCAAGTTATTCCAGCACAGTTCTTAACTTAAAAGTTACAGGAGGTTCTATGAGAGAGGGACCTAGCTGAAGGAGCTTGGTCTGATAAGAGAGAAAAGAGAGGAAAAAAAAGGAAAAGAAAAAGCAAAGTAAAGCTTTCAGATCAGTGCCTCAGTTTACCACTCTGCAGCAACTACTCAACAATTACCACGTGATTAGGGTCACGTGCTGCCAGCCTTCTCCACCAATTTTGTTACCAAATCTGCCCATTACTTTGGAGTGTGCTCATTTATTAGGGATAGTTTCTAGGGTCTTGGTGATTCTGTCAATGTGCTGCTTGTGTTACTATACGGAGCTGTATTTCTCCCTTCTGCAAGCCCTCACCCCCAGTGGAGCTATCTTGCAGGACTCAATCTCAATGGGACTGGGTTCCTCCAGTCACCAAATCAGTCATACACACAAACACACACAAATTAACGTGACACGCCTGACCTGGCCGGGCTGATCAGCATGGACAGGCTGACACCCTCATATGCCAAGAATCAGTTCATAAGAGCAACAATAAAATGCAGTCAGACACAAGCACACAGGTAAACAGAATCCCTCTGAATCCGGCTGGGTGTCCAGCTGACACCCTCATGGGCCAGCATTCAGTTCATAAGGGCACGTCTGAGTCAAACTGGGTCAATCAGCCTGTACAAGCTGATCCCCTTATGTGTTTCAAACTCAGCACGTCCCAATCTTTGGCCTCTTGATGAGCAGACCCCACAATAATTTGGGCTTCACAGGGATCTTTAGCATAGGTAAAAGAAGCGTTGCTGCAGAGCACGGGAGGAAAGAGAAGCAGAGAAGGAAAAATATACCCAATTACTACCAGTTTGACTATAAAAGTTATTTATTGCTAAGCATATGAAATATATAATAGTACTAGTAGTAATAGACATGCAAAAGAAAAACAAACACCAACAATGACAATACTACCCTGGTTTCACTAAGTATTTGGGGAAACTTAGCTCAAGCTTAACTGATACAGTTCAGGTTCAGAAGTTTATGCCTAGAAAGAAGACAGAGAACGCTGGGATCTCACCTAGTCCACGGTACTCAGGCTGCAAAGCTGACAGGCACAGTCTGTAGCACAGTCCTTGAAGGGAGAGATGATCTGTTCTTCCAGCGTCCCAAGAACGACAGGGGATGGTGTCAGCACAGGGGTTTTCTTCTTCTCCTTCTTTCCTCCTGCTTCTACTTCTTTTCCTTCCTTTTCCTCTTCCTCTTCTCCCTCTAGCAGCACACACACTTACAGATTTTTATACCCTCAGTTTAGCTGCTTCGAAGCACCCTCAGTAGTGTAAATCATTGTCTTTTCTATTGACAAGGGGTTATCTGGTTTGGACCATCTCAGGAAACTGATTGATAATCAGGAAACACTTAAGATTAGGGAGTAACCCAAATACTTGGGAGCCAGCTTGAGATTCCTATGGGTGGCAGATATACTGATGGGATATCTCATGGTTTCTTCAGGAACAATAGATAGCTTGCAGCATCAGGATTTTGGATTTTTACTTGTTGTGCACAAGCCTCAGCTTAGCATGACTTTTCCAGATCTTACTATAGTCTTTTAACAGACTTAAAGCAATTATTGGGGTGCTCATAACCTTTTGTGGAGAGGATTCCCACCAGTCGTCTCGGGAAAGATATGACAACACCTGGGATTAGGGCTCCAGCAGGCTGGATGCTGTGATGAACCCTTAACCATTGTTCAAATGTTGCCCATACCCCCTCTGACTCGGTCTCTTGCCTCAGCATTCCCTAACCCGGCAACCGAGTTTTAGTCAATCAAGTTTAAATAGGCCTCCCATAGTGGGACCGGGGAATGTACGGCCCGAGATGCCTATTAAACTTAGAGCTGTGTGTGTGTGTCTGGGGGGGGAAAAGTCCTTAGCAAATCCAGATTAGAACTGGTCTGATAAATGCTGAGCTGGGTGTGTGTGAACATAGGTTGATTAACATTGGAAGCACAGATTCCCCATCATGCAGCGCTCTCCTGCTTCTCTGGTCCCAGAATTCACTGCAGCCTCTGCTTCAGGCTTTCTCTTTTCCATCTCTCATGTAAATGAGACCTAGGGCAGTTGATTCACTCGTCACCCTTATCTGGTGAGGGTCTTAGGTGCGTCTCTCACTGCATCTTAATCAGTTTCGTTTAGGTAGAGGAGGGGGGGGGTGAGTCCTTTGTGAGTCAGACAGACTGCATCCTGTACCAGGGTTCCCCAAGAACACAGAGCTGAGACGTAACAAAGGGGATCAATTAGTAAGGGCAGTGAGTTTGGGTACTTAGTGGCTGCAGTTGTAAGGGAAGCGTGGGATGAATAATGGGCCAAAAATTTATAGGAATAGTAAAAAGGGAACAAAACATGTGGGGCCCACATTTCAAACTGACTAAGTAGTAGGGGTGTGTGAAGCGAGCCATATTCAATTTGGATTCAGATTCATCCTGATTCAGGGCACAGTGATTCGATTTGACGATTTGGATCGCTGTCCCAATTCGATTTGGCCGAATCTGAAGATTCTATTCTGATTCAAAGAATCAGTGATTTTGCCATAGACACAGCTTTATATGCTTTTTTTTTTTACATACTTCGAGGTAACGGGCACGGCTCATGAATGCTGAGATCATGGGGCAGATGGAGTGTCCCACAGGAGCATGGGGTGGGGGGCTGTGTGCTCTGCAGTTGGCCCAGAAGTGAATCGGAAGTGCTTCTGGTCCACTTCAGGGTCCACCACCAAGCACACTGGGGACCTCCCCGCACTCCTGTGAGATACTCCATCTGCCCCACCATCTCAGCATTCATAGATTTCATAGATTACATAGACGCTAGGGCTAAAAGGGACCTCGAAGATCATCAAGTCCAGCCCCCTGCCCCAGGGGCAGGAAGTCAGCTAGGGTCAAAGGACCCCAGCAAGATAAGCTTCCAAGCATTTCTTGAATAAGTCCAGAGTAGGTGTCTGCACCACATCTGGAGGAAGTTTATTCCAGGTCTTGGGGGCTTGGACAGTAAAGAAATTTTTTCTTATGTCCAGCCTAAAACGGTCTTATAGGAGTTTATGACTGTTGGTCCTTGTTTTTCCTTGGGGAGCTCTGGTGAACAGACATTCTCCCAGTTCCTGATAAACACCTCTTGTGGACTTACAGGTGGCCACCAGGTCTCCCCTGAGCCTGAGCTTTTCCAGACTGAAGAGTCCCATGGCTCTCAGCCTCTCATCATAAGGCCTATTCTATTGCCCTTGGATCATGTGCATGGCTTTTCTCTGGACTCTCTCAAACTTCTTGACATCCTTCTTGAATTGCGGAGCCCAGAATTGGATGCAGTACTCTAGCTGCAGCCTCACCAAGGCTGAGTACAGCGGGAGGATGACATTCTGAGATTTATTTGAGAAGCATCTATAGATGCAAGCTAGGGTTTTGTTTGCTTTACCAGCTGCAACATCGCATTGGTGGCTCATGTTCATCTTGTGGTCAATCATGACTCCCACGTCTCTTTCAGCCATGGTGCTAGCAAGCGTAGCACTGCTGAGCCTATAAGTATGCTGAGGTTTTTTTTTTCCCTGAGGTGGAGTACCTTGCACTTATCAGTATTGAACATCATCAGGTTTGTGTCCGCCCGCTTACTAAGCTTATCCAACGCAGCTTAGATCAGTAGCCTGTCCTCAGGTGTGGACACTATGCCCCAAAGTTTAGTGACATCAGCGAACTTAGACATTGCGCTTCTGACACCAATGTCCACATCATTGATAAAGATGTGGAAGAGAACCAGTCCAAGGACAGAGCCCTGGGGGTTGCCACTAGTGCACCATAATGACTTGCTGCCATCGGCCACTACTCTCTGGGTCTGACCTCAGAGCCAATTCACGAGCCTCCTGGTACTTTGAGGTATGTAGAAAAAACATATAAAGCTGTGGCTATATCTGATTTGTTGAATCTCTCTGAATTAAATCAGAGGCTTCCGATTTGATTCGGAGAGATTAATGGGTCTCCTGATTTGATTCGGATTTGGAGATTCAGCCGCCGAATCAGGCTGAATCTCTTCTGTATTGAATCAGCGACCGAAGCTTCACACAGCCCTAGTAAGTATGATGGTGCCAGAAAGCTGTGAAAGTGCCCTTGATTCTCATAAAAGTGGGAGGAAAATGCCTGTGCTTTTGACAAGTACTATCTGCTTTAGGAGCCCCTTGGATCTGGGACTTTCCAGTAACTGCTCTGTCTTGGAAAATGAATACCCCCAAGTCTGGAA
>NW_005842160.1:1952369-1973509 GCF_000455745.1 Alligator sinensis | reverse complement strand
GAAAGAGTGAAATGCACATTTTAAAGAAAATCAAGAGAAAGTTCACAATTTTTCCTCACTCTTCACTTATTGCTCTCACCTTGAAGCTGTCAGTTTGATGGCTCTCAAGCAGGCTACAGTCACTAAACCTACTCCAAGCGCTGTTCATTATGAGAGGATGCAATACTATCATCACCTCATTTGTTATGAAGAAATGGCTGTCTTACTAGACTAAAGTGCTTATTGACCTGAACAAAAGATAAGCCTGCCTCACTTGAACCCTTATTTTTAAAAGTATTTTTGCTGTTGAACTGTTGCTGGCCTTTCCAGTCATGGTTGTATTTATCTTCCAGTTCTCTGACAACATGAAACTATGGAAATCACACATTTCTACTCATTTTAGCTCTAATGTGTAATAGATGTTTTTATGTCAAATGTATCTTTCTAGCTTTGTTTTCACTGTAAGTTTTATATCATTTTTCTTTCAGGTAATACATTTTACTTTGAAAATGGGGAAGTTCATCAACAATTTCTTCAGAGATCTGGAGTCGGGTAGCTTTGATGCATTCCTGTTTTATTTAGAAAAGGGATCAGCAGGATAAATCTGGCCTGCAAAGAGGTCTCATCAAGCCTGCAAAGGCCTGATCCAGCACCTGGGTTCAGTGGCATAGAGCTGTATCATGCTGCCCATCCCTCCACAGTGCTGCCCTTCACCACAGAGCCTGACACTCCACCGTATCTGCATTCTACCTTACTGCAAAAGGAATGGACATCAGTGGTGGAGCCAGTCACTTTGGGGGAGGAGGGAATGGATATTTATGGGAACCCAGGTGACAAAGGCGGCCAATAGGTTGCCAACCTTGGTTTTAGAAAACATGTACAAAATACTGTTTTTTTCCTGTATACAGAAGTAATCAAAGACAAGGAGACAGTTTCTTTGCTCATAAAACTAGGTGTAGTATTTTTGAAGTATGTGGTTGGCTTGAATTTGAGAGGTATTGCTGATAGGGAAGATGACTGGATTATCATTCAGGAAGAATAACCCTGTGGATTGGAATAATAGAAATGCTTTAATATGTAATATTACAAACTTCAGGCATGCATTAATATCAATAAATTTTATTATAAGATGGGGAAACAAAGATTGCAAGCAGCAGAGGAAGAAAGAGCCCTTGTGGTCTTGGTCCACTGTAGAATGACTGATCTATTAGTGTGATGCAGCCATGAAAAAGTCTAATTGAAGTCTCACATATTTTAAGAAGGTTATGTTTTAGTAATGAAAAGGACATATTAGTATAAGGTACTGGTAAAAACCATTTAATTTCAATATTGAAAAATGAATTTACACTGGAACAGGTGCAAAGAAGGGTTTTAGGATGAGTAGAGGAATGGAGAACCTGTCTAATAATAGGAGATTAAAAGAACTTGGCTTGTTTAGCTTAGTAAAATGAAACTTTAGAGAGGATAAGATTATTCTTTATAAATATATTCAGAGGTAAATATCAGGGAAAGTGAAAAGTTATTTAAGTTAAGGAACAATATTGGTACAAACTGGTGATGAATAAATTTAGACTGGAAATCAAAGAAGGTTCCCCACTTCCTAGAGGGAAGTTCTGAGATGGTTATCTGAACAAAGTATTGCTGGTAAGGAACCTGAATGGCTTCAAGATGGAGGTTGATAAGTTTATGGAAGGGACAGTATGACAGACTGGGGGGAAGAGGGTCCTTGGAGTGGTATGTGATATGAGGCATAAGGTGTTTGAGGGTGTTTCCAGCCCCATCATGGAGTTGGAAAAATGCTTGACCACTATGAGTTGCTGCATATGTAGGAGGTGTCTGGTGATGCCCCTTTTGCCTTCTTTCTCATGCCTTGTTTATACTACACAGTTCTGTTCTTAGGGGTGTGAAAATAACCTGTTAGTTGATATATTTCTGCCAGCAAAACCTAGGGTGCAGATACAGCTCTATTGGAAGAAGGTGTCTTTTGCCAGCAGAGTTTCTGCTATCTGGGCGTGTTGGTATAACTCTGGCAGTAGCGAGACTCATTCAGTGGGCAGAGCTGTGTTTATACCAAATAATCCTGGTTATCACAGTGCTGCATCCATAGTTATGCATCAGAGGTTTCATAGCATAGACTAAACATTAGTTTCTTTAGTCCTTTTGCCACTTTTCTCACAAATAGAAAACAATGGCCACCAAAACTCTTCCATCTGTATGTGCCTCACATACACCTTTGTTTTGGGTGGTGACATGAACCTGTGTTTGGAGTGAGGGCTGCTACTTATAGTATTTGGTTACTATTGGTACTGGATTTAGGACCCAGATGCCTTGTTCTGGGGGGACCCAAAACCCTCATACCAACCACGACCTTTCCATTTGATAATAGGCAAATTTATTGATACACAGTGATAGCAGATCAGAATAATACATACAATTCTATATATCTACCAATCCTAGAGGTGTCATCAAAGTTAAGGCAGGTTTGGCCAGGATGCGAGCTTCACTCTGAGGTTCTTTCTTGAATGTCAGATGTAGGTTGGAGGCTGAGGACCAGCCTTCCACCCCTCCCCACAGTGGGGTGGATGAGACAGATTGGTGGTATGCCCTCTGTTCATGGTGCTTTGGATTCCCCTCTCAGGGACCCCTTTTCAAGGATCCTGCTCAGGTATGGGGATTCCTTTGTTGCTCTAAAGTCTCTGCTTTTGTATTCTTTTCCCCTTCTGATGACTCTTTGTCTGTGGTTATCACTGATTGGTTTTTCTGTGGTTGTCATATTGTCCACGTTCTGTTCTATCAGCATATTCCTTTGTTTCACAAGCCTGTCACATGCACACATCCTAATTTGGCCTTTGCTAGTGTCCTCTTAATTTGGTCTGTTCCCCAAAACCAGAACTCGGGTCCCAACTTTGGGGCCTTGTGATCTGGTGCCACCTTATCTCATGTTATGGAACAGTGTGGTACATGCCCACAATTTCCCAGGCATGTACCACACTGTACCAGGCATGTACAGTGTGGTACATGTACACACTGTACATGTACCAGGCATGTATCCATTGGCCTTGTTGTGTTATACATCCTGTCTGCCTTAAAGGCTCTGAGAACTGTGACACCAGACTTTTAGAAATCAATTAACCCTAGCTGCTGCCTTGGACTATTGTTCTAATATATATATATATTACCTATAAGTCAGTTCCCAAAAGCAAACCTCTAAACACCATTTCCTAGCCATCAGTTACATTCTGGAGTTTTATGGGGACATCAGCAAGCATGTTGATCAGGGTGAACCAGCTGACATAGCTTTTCACAAAAACTTGCACCAAAGGCTCTTAATGAAATCAGGCTATCCTGGCATTGTAGGCAAGGTTGACTCAGGGATCAGCAAATGACTGGAGGACAGGAAATAAAGAGAAGGGAAAACAAAATATCAACTCTCACCAGAGATGATTGTAGCAGGGTGTGGGGCTGGGGGCAAATCAGCCTGTGCGGGGTCTGGATGTAGCGGCGGTGAGGGGGGAAGGGTGGCGAGCAGCTGGACGCTAAGCCAGCCCAGCTTTGGGGAGGCTGCTAAAGTGCAGAGTCTGAGGCAGTTGCCCTGATTCACACTGTCCTAGGGACGGCCCTGACACTCACAATGGAAGGGGCTAAGCAGTAGGGTTCCAAGAGTGTATGTGTGGGGAATAGTGAGGTGGCCAAGTTTGCAGATAATGCCAAATTATTTGCGTGGTAAAAAACAAAACAAAACTGACTGTGGAAAAACTACAGAAGGATCTCATGAACTTGAGTGAATGGGCAGCACAATGGTGGATAAATTTCAGTGTTGACGAATTTGAAGTGATGCATGTGGACTCCCCATTAACTATTAGTACTCAAGAAAGAGACCTAGGAATTACTGAGGCTAGTTCTCTGAGAGCTCGTCTGCCATTAAAAAGATAAATAGAATGCTAGGAATTATTAGGAAAGGAATGAAATTTCCATATTTAGTTTTTATAGATGTTTTTGCTTGCTCGCTGTCTACCCATCTACCTACACATGATATAAAAGGTACAGAAGGGGACTGAAAATAGGTCTTCAGCTCCTGAATATACTCTGACTTGCTAAGATTGCATCTATATTATCATACGTGGCAGCACAGTGGTACTCAAGACTCATCTGAACTTGAGTAAGTCTCAACCTCTCTCTGCTTCTTTCCATTCTGTAAAATAAGGAGAGATAATATCTACTTACCTCTCTTGTGTGCTGTGAACCTCATTACTTGATTGTGAAGTGCTTTATCAGTACAAAATATTGTGAGTCTAATTTTTAGAAGCTCTGAGCACCAATAAATCCATCTGAAGACTGCAGGTTCTCAGTAGTATTATTGCTTTATTGAAAGATTGGAAAGCTGATGCTGTGTGTGATTTGATATGGGTGATTTATTTCCTTAATATGGATGACAAAATGTTACAGACTGGTCCATATATAATCTGATTGTTTTACATTAATTAATTCAGGTTCAGTTGTTTTAGTGGCACATAAACGGCAAGATGTTGAGAAATGTCAAACATAAAAATAAAATAGAGAAATCACTTCCTTCTTCAAATGTGATTATTTCAGGTTTTGGGGTTTTTTTAAGAAGAGACATGGAATCTACCAAGAATAATACATCAATGAATCAGTAATCAGATTAGCAGTATGAAATGGAGTCAAAATGACTGAGACACCAAAAAAGAGAGAGAGAGAGTGAGAGAGAGAGACAGAAGGCAGTATGGTCATTTTCCACAGGAGATTAAATACTTCATTTAAAATTCCAGCATATGCTTGTTCTGCATGAAAGACTATTGCAAACAGTCCCAGTTACCACTAATTGATTTAAACCTCAGAACTCAGTAGGAAACCACAGATGTTAACTGCTCAGTGATGCACTAAAACTTCCTAAGTTTCTTACAAACAGTTCAGAGTAATTGCAAGATATCTCTTGGAAGCCCAGGGATTATATAAAGCTATTCCACTGAGAGTTGTTTTATAGAAATCATTGATGTTAGACTTGTAAGTCTGTTAGGGAAGAAGAACTTTATAATTGTTTTGGAACTTCAGTTTGAACAGTAGGTTGAAGTGAATTTGTAATATGCACTTAGAATATGAGGAGGAAAAACTTTTTCTCTTTCATTCTCATTAAAGAATACCAATGACGTTATAGTTCTTAATTGGCCAAATGATATTATTTTCTTAGAAAGCAGACAAAATGGTTACAATACAGAATCATCAGATATAATATAAAGTAAACTGCAAAGGACTGAAAACATAAATTATCAGATGATCCAATCCCATGGCATTGGATTGGGATATGTCTAAGCACAGCTGACATGCTTCACTGGGTGACACCGATGCCTGTTGTCATACAAGGTTGGGTCCCTGCCACTCCCAGGGCTTTGGGGCCTGATCTTGCAGGACAACTGCAAATGGGGAATCCCCAAGTTCCTCTGTTTGCACACTCTGGGATTCCCCCAGCAGGGGATCCCCCAGGCATGTGTATTGCACTACCATGCCCTGACTAGATGCATGCATCTGCAAACAGGGGAACCTACAGGTGAATTCCTTTGGTGCACAGCATAAGGCCTCTGAAGCTGAGTTAGTGCCTGCCTGAGGCAGCTGGAGAGTGTGGACAGCTTTGGGCTGCCTGTGCTCTCCTTCTATAAAGTAAACCAATGTCTTTTGAAAAAAAACAGCATAACTTCTTTACTGCCCATTTTGGGACCCAGTTTTGGACATTTGTGGTGTGAAAAGGGGCACAGATATCTGTTTGGGCTTTGTGCATCCATAAAAATGTTTATGGCAGCAAAAACTAGTTATCTGTTTATAGCCAAAGAATCTTTTCTAAGATTTAAGACGATAAAAAGTTCCACAGATTTCCATTGGACTGATTATATTACTGAAGTTAAACACATGACTGAGGGTTCTAATTAACAGTGGTTCTGTTGACTTTTAGTAAAAAGTCAACAGAAGGCATTAAATCAGTTTTCACCTCTTGGAAATCAATTCATGAGACAAGAGGCTGAAGCGCTACAGCAAACCCTATACAAAAGAGATTGGAAGAGCCTCTGAGTTGAAACCCTTGTTTTCCCATTCTTTTTGTCACTTTTATGATGTCACTGGCTAGCAGCAAAAAAGTTTCTGGAGTTTAATGAAATAATTTTGTGAAAATACAAAATGAGGCTACTCTGCCACATCCCTTATTGTCATGTAGCATTATATATCCAAATCATAAGTACCTAGAGCATTTTCCAGTTCACCTAAAGTTTCAGCTAGAAGTCTGAACAAAGTCAAATTTAAAATATTAAAGTTTCCCACAAATCCTAAATCCTGAGTTTTGCCCAACTCCAATAGGTATCCCCTTAAAATAGCTTATAGCCCCTTGGTTGGCCTCCATGTCTTTTGTCCGCAGAAGCCACCGAATCTTTTGACAGCAGCAGTGTAAATAATGTAGGTAGCTAGTTAACATGTTTGTATACAACCAATTAACATAATTATTTGGGATTCAACTGCATTTTTGTGTTTTCCTCAGACTCTTAATATTGTGTACACTGCAAAGTCACGTCATAAAATATCTTCAGTGAAACCTTTCTAATTCAACTTTAATAAAGAAGTTTCCAATCTCTTCGGTACAATACTTTTAAAATGACTGCTAGAAAGAGGTTCTTCAGGAAAAATAAACTGAATTAAGTGAATTCTTCACAGCAAAAATACAGCTGCAATCTTAGCTGATTTGACAAACTCATCTGACATGGGTATTGTTGGAGTTGTGTCCATATGACAGAATTTCTGCCTCAAAAGTATTGCTGTTGCATATATATGATTCTGGACTTACTGCACTGACTGCGAGCCTGATTTATTGCAGATACACAATTGAGCCAGGAGAATTGTGTCCTATATTTAGCTCTGCCACTGATATACTGGGTGGCCTTTGGCAAGACTCTTTACTTTTCTGTGCTTTTGTTTACTTATCTGAAAAGTGAGGACTATGATTCATAGGTCCTTTGTGAAATGTTTTGGGATCAATGGATGAAATGTATAATTTAATAGCTCAGTATTATTTATTTATTATTTGTACTATAATAGGAGATCCAATCATTCCCACTGTGCTTGGTGCTATGCCAACAGTTCAAAAATGCTGATCTCTACCCCACTGAGCATACAAATTGTATAGTCATGAATATCAGTGCAAAGTGGGTATGAAATGCTACCTTTCTGAGCCAGCCTCCAGAGACATCCTATCTCTAATAACGATGCAGTTGTAGAAAGGCAATTATGTACCAGCTTAGGCTGGGATGAAACATCTTTATCATCACTGTTACTCCCCTTCATCTGAGATACTAATGTTACTAAACTTGGGGATCTTATGGGGCCATATATCAAGATATTGCCTCCCTGCACACATGTTGTAGGCTACAAGCTTTCCTTACTGCAGCTCCCCTTGCCTTTATCACCATCCAATTGGACTAAGTCAGGATGCTTTATTAAATATACTTGAAGACTTTACTGGAATTTAGATAGTCCAGAATGTCACCGCTTTATTAGAGGAGACTCTCAGAGCATAATGAAACTGTGCTGCACTGACTTTGAACTGCACTCAGAAATGAAGGAAGGGTGCTGGTTTAAACCTATAAAATCCATTTGCCGTCAGGTTTCTGTGATTTTAGAGCCTACCTTTCATTTCAAGTTTAAACCTGACAGTTAAAATCAACCGAGGCACTTGAACTGAGAAGCTGTAGGTTATTTGTGCACTTCAAAACTAAATCAGGACTTTCACTGCAGCTCCCAAAGTTCTCTCCTTGGCTTGTAGGAGCTGGAATCTACCTTTCCTCAAAGCATGGGGTCAGGGACCACTAATTATGTAGGCTTTCCCCAATAAAGTTGATATGTGCAAAAGCATTATCTCATGTGTGCTGTGGCTGCTGACTTTTTATTAGATAAAATCCACTGCTGTTATGTGTTAGAATCTATGTTTGTGTGCTAAGAAAAATAAAGGGTTACAATATACAGCAATCACTTGTGTGAGCATGGTGTCTTTCAATCTTTGTAAAAGTCATGATAAGAGACTGGAATGAACATACATGCCTCTTGAGATTAGAGATCACAGTATAAGGGCAGTATAAGGGCAGTCATGAGTAAAATAGTTCCTCATACTGTGATGAATACACTTTGGAAATGTTACCACAGTATTTGTTTAATGAGATTGTACTGGAAACAAAGAATATGCAAATGAAACTAATGCACTGAGCAAACACTGACATATCTCTGTCATGATTATAAATTTAGGTGGGGGCTTAGGGTTCTACATTTTATCAACATTAAAAATACTTTAATTTTGTTAGGTATCCATCTGCATTGCAGATATTGCCACTTCCCCTTCTTACAGTATATCATAAATTGCAACATCTCAGAGGCACTGGTTGCACTAAGGCATCGTTCTTCCTACCCTCTGTGTGTTGGATATAAGAATATAGTAAATGGAGATGGCTACCAGCTGTTGTAGGGCACCCTAGAGGTTTGCAGAAAATAGACTCCCAGTACCTTAAGGCACTGCTGAACTTTAGGGCCCAGATTAAATCTCTTTATTTTGGAAATGGCAGGAAGTAATTTTCATTTAGAAGTGATTTTTGCTGGTATGCAAGTTTCTATCTTTGGCTCAATCTCCTCTGACACAGACGGCATTTGACGCAGCCCATCTCACTGAGAGGTTGTTCTCTCCTCAGCTTATTCACACTCAACAGTTGCTTGTTAGAATGTTATCTGCCTTAGAATCATACTTTGATTCACCTAATTTAGATGTTGCGCTTCTTAAACCAGTTGCCTTATTAGCTGGTAATCTTGTTCCAGAGTTAGGAGTGAAAACGAATGAATTGCAAACAGAGACTTATGTTTCTGAAAACCTTATGGCTTCATCCAGACAAGCATGGCTGTGCAGTATGTTCAGATACTGCCCGTTCAGCTGTTCTCTGCGCTGCAAGGGAGCCGTGCAGAGGGGTCAAAAATAACCATGAAAAAAAAAGTGGAGCGGTGCACTTGGGGACAACATGCATTGCTCTAAAACAGAGCCTAGCTGACCGGAGCTGCATTCCAGCTGCCAGTCAGGCTCCACTCAGCAGGATCACCCCTGCTGAAGGCCTGGGAGGCCCTCAGGACCACTGGGCTAGCCCAGTGCTGGCCCTAACCTCTCCTACCCCACTTGGGGTAACTTGCCACACACCAGAGGGTTCGTGGCACAGGCATTCCCCAGGGACAAGTAGCTGTAGCTCAAGGTGCGTCACTGCTAGTTGTCTCCTGGGACCCAAACATCCACATATGTGTGGATGTGGCCTATGAGTATAGATAATGCTGAAAGCCAAAGGTGTTTGAAATTAATGTCTTGTAATATCTGGACATTGGTCCTATCTAGATGACATACAGTTTTGTAACTATCTTTGCTCTTGGGGAAAAATTAGAACACATGCCTAAGTCATACTTCAGATTATCGGAGTGTTATTTTACTCAGAAAAGTGTCTCAGTAAATGTAGAATATCGTCAAGTTCCAGGTTTATTGTCCGTCAGTGACTATAGATCAGTGATTGTTAACTAGGGTGTCATGGGGTGCCATGAGAACCTTTTAAAGGTGCCACGCAATATTAACAATGTTAGGTGTGCAAACACCTACATGTGATTCAGAAAGATAAACTCAAGAGGTTTCAAATAGGAATCTTTAGTTTCAAGAACATTCTCACCTACTATGGTCTTTCTGAGTTCTTTGCAACAGAAGACTTTATCATTTCTCTGTAGTCAAAAACCGAGTGACAGCTAAGAGCTAGGGCTGTGTGAAATTTCACTGGCAGTTTTGTTTCAATGCTGTTTCAACTTGTTTCGAGATCAAAACAGCAAAATCAAAGTAAAACAGAGAGCTTTGAAACATCCTCGAAACAAAACAAGGCAAGTCGAAACATTTAGAAATTTTCCAAACATTTCGAGTTTTGAAGCTCAAGCTGGGCTTGCCTGCAGGGAAACAGAAGCTAAAGTAAACAGAGGGAGGAGGAAGCGGTGGGGAAGGAGTGCTCTAATTCTTGACTGTGTAGCTGGCCAGTGACTGTCATCCTTTCCTGAGGTCTCTTCCAATCCCAGGGCTCTGGGGGAGGGATGGAAAAACTGCATAAAAGGCAGAATTTTTTGAACTGCCCCACTTTCTGCCTTGGTGTCAATTGAGTGAGAGCGCACCTTAACTCACACACAGTGTCACCCACCCATGTCATGAATTTTGCCTGTCAGCAGCTAGAGGTGCAGGGCCCCAGAACCCAGAAGCCCCTGCACCTATCTCCTTGACAGCTGGCAGGCTTCATGGCCACAGCAGGGCTTAGCAGGCCTGCAGTTTTCACCCTGTTTTGCCTTAACACACACAGTGTCACCCATGTCACGAGTTTTGCTTGTAAGCAGCTTAAGGTGCAGTTTCCCTGAAACGCCTGCACCTCAAAACAGGGGCGGGCAATTATTTTGGGTGGAGGACCATTTACCGAGTTTTGGCAAGCTGTCATGGGCTGCATTGGTAGCCCCACCCCTTGATAGATGCCCCATCCCTGGTCACCATCTTGTGACTGGAAGGTCCACCCCCTAGCCCCTGACCTTTACAACCAGAAGTCCCTCCCCCTGTCCCCGGAAGTACTTTCAGCAAGAGGTTTTGCCATCTCAGAACCAGAAAAATACAAATGATATTCTAAAAAGTGAACTTCTACAGCATTCATTAATTTGGTTTCAAAAATTTTTTTTGTCCTAATTTACAAGTGTTTGTACATAGAGGTGATGCACAATAGCTAAAATGAAGTCTTAATCTTGTATATTGTGGGGGGTGGGTATAGGTTTGTTGGGGGCTGTAGGTGTGTGGGTATGTGGGTTGAGGGAGCATGTGGGTGTGTGTGTGTGTGTGTGTGTGTGTGTGTGGATACGTGGGGTGTGGATGGGTATAGGGTTTGTGGGGGATTGTGTGTGGGGGAGGTGACTAGGGCATGTGAGGGGGTGTGGGGGTCTGCGTGTATGGCAATGCAAGAGGGGTGTGGATGCATGTGTATGGGTGCATGTGTATGGTGGGGTGTGCTTGTGGGACTCAGCCTATGAACACACACACACACTGTCCCTGCTTGCATACATACACACATGCATATTATCCCTGTCTGCATACACACACACACAAAATCCCTGCCTGCACATACACATACACATACACATACACATACACATACACACACACGCCCCATATTGGTACGGCCTGTACTCCCTGTCCGGCGATGCAGCTGGCAGGCATGTAGCACTGGAGCAGGGCAGAAACAGAAAGAGAGTGAAATGGCTGGGGGTGGGTGGGGCTGGGCTATTCAGTCCTGATGAGGGTCCCCCTAGGTCCTACTGCCTCTGGCTCCTGTCACCATTGACAGGCTTCAAATATTAATTTTCTAAATTTTTTAGGTGCCCCGCAGGACGAATAGAATGGCCTGGTGGGCCGCATCTGGCCCATGGGCTGTATTTTGCCCACCCCTGCTCTAAAAGGCTGAGAGCCACTGTTCTAGATATTTACAAGCACAAAAACCACTTTTCCAAGTCCTAAAAACTGAACATGCGTCCTGAGAGCAATGATGACCCTTTTTTTGTCATGCATCTAGAAAGTTTGCCAAATTGTATTTTCAGTTATACCTAGATAGGCCCCTGCCAAGAGGTAACTGATTTAAGCATAGTGACCAATTCTGTTGATGAAACTCATGGACAAAACTTTTAAAAACTAAGCTGTTATTTGCAAGAAATATGGGAAAGAGCCACTGCTAAGTTCTTATACATCACCTTATCTGAAGCTTTCTCCAGGATATAGGAATTGCTTGGCTGTTTCTGCATGCAGCTACTGCAGGGCTACAGAGCACTCCATGTGAAGAGGTTCCTTGAGTTTTGCTGAACTGTTTTGAAGAAATGTCTAATATTAACTTTGTATTATAGATCTACTCTTCTCTCTGGAGCTAGACAATACTCTCCAAAGAAGCCAACCCTGACAGAGTTCAAGAGAAATAGGTTTTGTTCATTGCTAAGCAGCATTATGAAATAGTTACTAGCACTGTTTAGATCAACAATTAAATAAAAGTGAAATTACTCCTGATCAGAGAGAGCTAGTATAAGACTTATATGCAACTTAAGTTCACTTTTAGCGCTCAGAACAGGTATAAAGTAGGCAAATTAAACTTAGTGCTCAGGACACAGGCTGCTGCTCTGTAGGAACCTAATATCATTCTGCATGTGAATAAGATCTCAAGAAAATGAAACTCATATGATGGGGAGGTAAAATATCCTTTGTGAAAGAAAAACTGCAAAAATATGTGCTGCTGAGTGCAAGGCAAAAGTCGCAAAAAGGCCACTCAAAGCAGAAGTAAGATTTACCTAAAACATTGGAATTTGGCATTAATTGTAACTGCTAAATAATTGCTATTGCAGTGGTTCCCAAGCACTGCAGCCAAGATATGATGGCTCATTGTGGTAGGCCCTAACACATGGGTGACATTGCCGTTTATATCTAGAGCTATCAGAAGACACAGCAATTATGAAAAAATAAAGAATTTATTGGAGACACCTCAAAGTAGACCATGCAAGTCCATGCACATGGCTTTGGGGGTCTTTTACTACCGTGTGAGGATATAGAGCAGGGGTTCGCAACCTATTTTTGCTGAGGACTGGCAAACCAC
Source organism: Alligator sinensis (assembly GCF_000455745.1). Lineage (NCBI taxonomy): Eukaryota > Metazoa > Chordata > Crocodylia > Alligatoridae > Alligator > Alligator sinensis. Next base: position 1,960,817 of record NW_005842160.1, on the reverse strand, counting down.
GGACTGGCAAGCCGTGGACCAAAAGTGACTGCAGACTGGCAAGCCATGGACCAGCAGTGACCGGCATACTGCAGGTAGGTAGCCAACCCTTTTTATACTCAGTATAAAAAAGGGTTGGCTGCAGGTCTGCAGTATGCTGGTCACTTCCAGTCTGTGATTTGCTGGTCTGTGGTTTGCTGGTATGTGGCCACTTCCAATCCAGCAGCCAGCCCTCTTGTGGAATGGCAGACAACCCTTCTCAGCCTGGCACTAGGCCACAGCCCAGGAGTTGGGAACCCATGATATACAGCAGTATTTCTCAATCTTGTTAGGCTCAAGGCACCCACTGGAAAATGGCAGCTCTTGGTTTTCACTTGCTTTTTGACTATGAAAAGTACCATATTTTCTCACATATAGCACACCGTGAAATAAGTTATGCCCCTTCTTTTTGAAGGCAGAATGAAATATAAAAGATCTTTCCTTTTAGTAAGTAACTAAGTAGCAGCAGGTAGGGAGCTGAGTCTGCTCCTTGTTCTGTTCCCTGTGGATCACATGCAGTTACTGTTGCTTTAGCCTGGCAGAAACTTGCACTGAAGAAGCTGCTGTTACCATATTTTCTTGGTTATCATGTGCACCCCAATTTCCAGCAGCTTTTTTTTGGAAAAAAAGTGTGTGTTGTATTTGAGAAAAATCTGGTGATAGAACAGTTCTGTTGCAAAGAACCCAGAAAGGTCAGAAATGTTTTTGACACTGTGGAATCTTATTTGAAATCTCTGAGTTAATCACGAGTAGGTATCTGTGAACATAACAGTTCTAATATTGCATATTACCCACAGCACACTCTACAAGATCTTGCAGCACTCCAGAGTATCACAGTCTCCTGGTTGAGAATTGTGAATGAAGAGAGTACTGTTTGCCTCTACCATGGTGTCACTAGACAGGAAGATGCTACTTTTTAGAAATTTAATGATGTGTCTTAACCTATTGTTTTAAGAGACATCATAGTACTTCTTTTGTTAATGTGTTTTCTACTGTAGGTGTCTACAGCAGGAGAGATACCAGCACTTTTACATAACTCCTGTTTTAGATCTGGCAGGGGGAGAGCGTCTATTATCTACCTCTGATGCTTATGAAGCACTGGAATTATAACATCACACTAAGCTTGGTTCATTAATAACAGGTTTATTTTACTCATAACAGCCCTGCTAATACCAAGCAAAACGTCATTAAAAATGCAGACTTCTTCTCAATGTGAAGTGGTAGCTTCACTTTTTGCACTCCAAGGCCCTTTTCCCGAGCAAAGAAATGTTTGGCAAGGTAAAAAGACAGTTTCCTTTCCTTACTTATGCTAATTTAGATTTAAAGTAGTGAGGAGAACTTTCTAGTTATTTACTGACCGTTAGATCTTTAAGGATAAGGTGTATACCCAGGTTCCCAATAACTAATACAATTCTTAGGCCTTGACCTTGCAAAGACTTGGATACACGCATAATGTTAAGCATATGTATAGGGCTTTCTCGTACGCTTAGAGTTAAGTATATGTCTTTTGTAGGATTAGGTGCTAAAGCTTGTTTTTGGTTCAATAACATATCAAAGAAATGTTCATATAGATTCTTACTGATTCTTTTATTCTGCCTTATAGTAATAACACAGCCACTTTGCCTAGTTTATATACATGGTTCATAAGTACCTTGATGGTGGATACATTAAATATCCACAAATATCACTCAAAACTAATTAGAAATTATTAGGGCTTTGGTGTTATATGCCTCTTCATAATAGTGAAAATTCTTTGGATCATATTTTAGAGTCATCCAACAGAGCATCCTGTTTCCAAGACATTTAGTCTTTATGGGGATAGTACTTCATTTAATTATCATTCAGGGATTTACTTCTCTTGACTGAAAAGATTGTATGAATAGGAAGTGGTCTTTCCGGCATTTGTTTTGTGAAAGAGTGGTATCTCTGTGACAGTTTGCAGCACCTCAAAGCAGTTTGATAATTTCAAGGCATGGTGACCCCATAGCTCAGCATTGCTCAGTAGGTGTGTGGACTCCAGATACCCCTCAACAAAAGATCCATGTGCTAATTACCACCCCTCCCACACACACACACACACTCATGACTGGAACCAGGTGTTCTTGTCTTGAGTCCCAGGGTCCTACAAAATTTGTATGCAGATGAGGTACAGGACAACATAGTCTGGCTCCACATCATGGAGGGTTAGGCCACACTAATCTCATGTGACGGGCTGAGGGGGAGGGGGGATGACAGAGGGATTCTGAGTGAACTGTTTGGGGCCATATTTTATGACATTTGCCAGAAAAAGAAATAATTGGAAATGGGAATGAAAGGCACAGTGCAGTTATGGGAATTGTAACAGAGTCATGGCTGCAACTTTGTTACTAAGAAAGGTCGACAGCTGAGGATAGTTGCCATGGCAGGGAAAAGGCACACCACACCCTCAAGAGCCAATGCGGCTCTGGAAGGAGGAATAAGAAGGGGAGAAAGCTGGAGAGAAGTTGCCTTCAGGCACCTCCATATTGAGAGAAGCAGGCGAGGAGCCCAGCGGCAAAGGATTTGAAGGAAGGTCCAGAGGCAGGGACTCACCACACAGACAACAACAGTACTGGTGGATCGACCCGTACCTCGAGTTTGCTATCTTCCTGAAGAATTCAACTGCTGCGGTGAGTCCCAGGGAATGGAGTGACAGCGCGATGAAAAGCCGCTGCTCCGAGTCAAGATGCAGTGGGGCTGCCCGGGAGAAAGGGGGCATGGGGAGGAAACGCCCGACCCTGCCCAGGAGAAACGGGACCCCAATCACTCACCCAGAGAGAGAGAGAGGGTGAGTAAGAAAGAAAAAAGAAGGGGGAACTGGGAAAGAGCTGCGCTCTGCATGCTGGCACAGAACGCCACTGGGAAAGCCTGGTATCGGTGTTAATCAGCTGCTAATGAGGCAATTAGTGGCTGATCACTGAAACTACCTCTAATACTTACCATCTGAACCAGATGATAAGGATCCCCGGAACACTGGAGAGCCCTCGGTGGTCGGTCTGGCGAACTGCTCCTTTTTCCCTGGTGTTCCTAGAGAGAGTGGGTTAGATCCGATTAAGAATAATAAAGCACATGAATCAGACATTGAGCCAGCGTGGTCCTTCCCATGGGTACCCGCATTATTAACATCTCTTCCCTCCCCCAAATTTGTTTAAAGATTGAAGTCGTGGCAGGCGAGAATAGCAGGATGCGGGGGTACCTGGTTCAGATCCATTGACAGGAATGAAGAGGAAGTAAAAAAGTATTCAATATAGTGGCTCACCATGACTTGAAAAAGAGTTGGTGCTGAAGAGAGATGTGCTCCATGGGGACTACTATATATATCATTCAAATGGGCTACACTAACCTGTTCCTGTGATAAGTTTCTTTTGGCACATTCACCCAATATGGTCCAGTTATTTAATGGTGATGCTTAGTGTTTGGCTACTCTTAGTCAACTTCATAGCTGGTTCTTATTACTGTGCACATGCTGCTTTTGACAGCAATTTAATGATAGGCAATATTTATTGAGTTTTCTTTGCGTAAGATGTTGGGGGGAGAAAAATCTCATCTTGTATTCGAGTAAATATGGTATGTAACTAAAATGTGCATAATGCAAACTAGCCGCAGTATCCCCACAGATTTTTATAGCTTATATTCATTATATAATGCAACATAACTCCTTGTCACAGAAGTAATAAATTAAAGTTATTCAAATTATTGGGAAAGGTGTAAAAACATGCAAACATTTTTTTCTGTAAAAACAAGTAGGTGCAATGTTAGCCACCATAGAATATACAAAGAAATGTCAGGTGAAATCATTCCAACATGTTCTAGGGGGTTAAAAAGAGCATCCTACTGGATTTAAGAGCACAGATAATCAATATTCCTTTCAGAAGTGAATGCTAAGTCACAAAAGTGAGCTCAGGAGGATTTTTTTAACATATAACAACATATTGTATTCTCTAATAAGGTCCATCATAATCTAAGAACACCATTTTCAAGAAAAGTATTATATTGTTATTATTATTATTTAGAAATAAAGATCCCAAATTAGTGATTTGTCAGTACAGATCCCTTGAAGGATTAGTATTCACTAAATGCTCATCAATAGAATCTCTTGCTCATAAAAACAAGCCTTAAATTTTTCAATAAATATGTCCCATTAGCAACTGTTCACTGGTTAATTATGTCTCTCAGAAGATTTTACTGTTTCTTTGTGTGTGTTCTTCTCTCTCACATCTCATAGCAAAGATATCATTAGAACATCTGGGAGGACAGTATGACAGATAGCAACATCCTTCTTGTGCATTGTGCTTTTACCTGCACGTATCCCTTGACATGCTTAATTAGGATGCAAAGTACCTTTCCTACTTCTATTCCTATGTACACCCAAACTAAGAGAGCTAAGTTAGTGAAGAAGCAGAACATATAATAGCTCAGGTGTCTGGGCATTTAGGACCATATTCATCTGTGGGAAAAATCAATTGATTTTAAGTTCCTTGGGGCTTAGGATATCCCTTAATTTTTTTTGCAGCATGAAAAACTGTGTTCATTAGATATAAAATAATATACAGATAAATTTGTCATGCATGAATTTTGGCTGTAATTTATTTTAGGATTGTGACTCCACTATTTGAAATGTGCAACTTGGTACCATGGGAAGGAGCTAGTAATGATTTTATGAAATTCTGATCAAAACACCTGGATGTAAACATGAAAAGGATGCCAAGAGAAGCCAAGTAGTCTTGGCTGGAGGAGTGTAGTTGAATTCTGCACAATTTTGAGGTGAGAGAGGATGAGCTGGTTTTTTAATCTAACTTTTTGCTCAATAAAATTTTTAATTTTCAGGGCCTCAGTTCTACTGTATATTACTATTCAACAAGGCACGTAAGCAGTCAAGACATTCCAGCAACTTGAAGGAAATCTTGGTTTGGGGCAGGTTGAAATAAAGCATTTTAAAAAAATTAAATACAGAGTGGCTTCAACATTAAGCATGTACCTTTGTACTTCTCTGGACTGCAACCAAAAACACAATAAGCCGTATAATACCTATACATGAGCCATGCTGAATGGAGCCTAAAGTGCTGGTTGGAAAGTTAATGGAAGGTATTGGGAAATTAAATAAATCAACAACAATAACATGTGGCCTTTGCAAGTCTTGCACTGAAAATGAATGAAAGGTTAGAAAGATTCATTCAAATCTTTTTGACATGTCATGTTACTTTTCAAGAAATGGTAACTGTTAATAGTGGAAAGTATACCAAGATGCCAGCTGATACTATGATTTGAATGTAAATGTAGAAAAATACAAAAAAAAATTAAGTTTCCATTAGATACAGCAGATCAAAGTTTGCTGTATAAACTGAGACAAAAATCAATGGGAAATTAAATTTTATTTGGTTATCATTTCAATTAGCATGTATATAGTAGCCTACTATGCTGTAATTACACATTAGGGAGATAGAAACACATTGTCCATATTTTATTACATATATCTACTCTATGTAATTATATACAATTATATTAATTATGTACGTGTATGAAAAGTGACAAATATACTTTTAAAAAGGAAAATAGTATGAATTGATTAAACTATATATTTAAATATGTCAACTTAAACACCCACTCTGTAATGAAATAGACCAAATTGCATAATAGGCTTATTTTCCTTTATGGGAATAAGGAATAATTACATATATTGTTTAATCTATTCATTTCTGTAAATGCATACAGAACTTCCCTGCTTATCTTTTTAAACAAAACCAGTCAGTAGAATAGCATTTCAATTGCGTTTCATACAAAGCACTAGAGAAAATGCCTGCCCAGCAGTATCTTTCAAGTCTCTTGCCCTTGAATACTAAGAGGCATGGCTGATATTTAAGGACATAAATGTTATTTTGGATACTGGATCCTGATTTTGAAATATAATCCACATGCATTCCTCCCTCAGGTATGAAGTTATATTACTTGGCTCATTCTGGGGAGAGGTCCTAATCAAACCCAGGATAACTTGGGTATAGGATGGTGGGTGCTGGAACACCCTCTCCTCCTCACTCCCAAGTTCTTATTTCTTGATGCATATCTCCTCTCTCTGATCTCTTGCTGTTTCCTGATAGATGGGGCTGTTCTGAATTCATTTCCAGCAGGCCCTGAGCTCTCCATACTGACCAAGATCTGCTAAAACAATGAAGTTTCTGATCCCATATCTTTCTCATTATAGGCTTTCTACATGGAGAGAGGCTTCACTAGAAAAGAGTCAAGAAAAGAAACTGGCAGCATGTGGAACAGGGGAGTGGCCACAATGCCACCTACTTGAATGATGAACTTATATGAGTGAAGCCAGAATAGCTATAAATGGAAGGTCCATTTCATATGGAATGCTTGAGACAAATCTAGCAAATCAAGAAAATCTAGAGCACATGTCAGTCCCTCATCTTGTGCTAGAGCAAATCTTCCATTTTGGTCAGTGGATGTTCTTCCTGAATAAGAAAACCAGGATCCAGCCCACAATGAGTGAACCTTTTTGTGTCAGACCAGTTCAGGTAATATAAGAGCAAGATGTTCATCCAAATGTCAGTCAGAACCAGTTCAAAATGGTTTGAATATCATAACAAGTTTAGTAAATGGGAGTGGGGAGGGAAAAAAAAGGTGTCTGTATTTGCTGGATTTGATCAGAAACAGATGCACTTAACATACCGCAGAATTATGGTTCTCATAGTTTTTCTAGCATTAGAGAAATTAGGAGGAATGGAAAAGCTAAATAAAAGTGTGTGAATCTGGTTAGGTGGTGGAAGGGCCTAGTTAGGCTAGACATTAAGGGCACCTATACATATGCCCAAAGCCTGCTCTGATGTGTGCTAATTAGTATACGAACAAGCAGACTCAATTAATTAAGCAGCAGCCTTGGTGTCGCATGTATTCAGCATCCCTGTGTTTCAAAATGGTGGCGGGGTGCTTTAACTAAAGCTTGTCAAATGAGCTTTAGGTAAAGAGCCCCTGCCACCATTTTGAAGTGTGGGACGTTGAGTACACGAGATGCTTCAGGCACTTTATTGAGAGTGGTTCTCTAATTAAATTGCACTCCCCCCACTCCCACCCCCACTCTGGAGCATGTGTAAAGATGCCTTAAGTGTCAACTGGCAGCCGATAGGATTAAAGGGATAAAAGAGACTGGTTTTTTTTCAATGTCAGTGCTAAGGGAGTAATAAGCTATCTCTTTCAGTGGGATAGTATAAATTGTTAAGTATTCAATTGGTTTTCATGCAGAGCACTAGAGAAAATGCTAATGCGCACCTGCCCAGCATTATCTTTCATATGTCTGTCTTGCCCTTGTATACATTGCTAACCTGGCACAGTGTATCAGGGAACCTGTACCCATTCCTTCCACTGTTTTCTACTGCTAATAATGTCCTCCCCCTTACTTTTGGGCTGTTTTATACTGTGACGACTGTAGGTGTTGTAGTGTTTGCTGACACTGCCCTGAGCTCGTTTTCCTACAAGCGGTGACAGGGTGGACCTCAGCTTCGAACCACCTGCTCTGCCAGGAAGCTGGTCTTATGTTTCTTGCCTGCCATGACTTTGATGATATTATGTTGCTAGGAGGCAGTGCCCAAGGTGATCCTACCTGGTCTCAATCCGTTTTTTTCTGTGGGGCTCCAAACCTTCCCTTTATCCTACCCTAGCCTCTCCAGATAACACTTGTAGTTCTCTGCAGCCAGATCTTAAAACTGCCCACTGGTCTATTCTTCCACCCTCAGCCACCAGGGTGACCGTTGGCTTTAGTTAGGCACAGATCCTTCCAGGGCTGGCCTTGGCCTGCACTCAAATATCCAAAAAAAAAGACAGCAAAACCTGACTGCTCTTAGTCTCTTTATCAGACTCAGTCCATGTCCCTTTCACCTGGGGTCAGGCTCTCATGTCCAAATCATAACAAAAAAATCAGTTAATCCAGTCACTGCTCTGCACAGGCCTGCCCCGGATTCCTCTGTGATGGGCCGGCATCAGGGATGATGCTCAAGGGCAACCAGCACGGTTTCATTAGGGGCAGGTCATGTCAGACCAACCTGATTGCCTTTTATGATCAGGTCACAAAAGCATTGGATGCAGGTGTCGCCATGGATGTAGTCTTTCTAGACTTTAGCAAGGCCTTTGACACTGTTGACCACCCCATCCTCATTAAAAAAGTAGGTGACTGTGGCATTGATGCCTACACGGTCAGATGGATTGTGAATTGGCTGAAGGGTCATACTCAAAGGGTGGTGGTGGACGGGTCATATTTGACCTGGGGCGAAGTGGGCAGCAGAGTCCCCCAGGGCTCGGTCCTTGGGCCTGCACTGTTCAATTTCTTTATCAGCGATTTGGATGATGGGTTGAAAAGCAACCTGTTTAAATTTGCTGATGATACCAAAATTTGGGGTGAGGTGGGCACGCTAG
>NW_005842160.1:1949124-1952027 GCF_000455745.1 Alligator sinensis | reverse complement strand
GTGACCGTCTATAAACTCACTAGGGGGGACCAGAAGGGTTTGGGGGAGACCTTGTTTCCCCCAGCGCCCCCCGGGATAACAAGGAATAACGGCCACAAGTTGTTGGAGAGTAGGTTTAGATTAGACATCCGGAAGAACTACTTCCAGTTAGGGCGGCTAGGATCTGGAACCAACTTCCAAGGGAAGTGGTGCTGGCTCCTACCCTGGGGGGTCTTTAAGAAGAGGCTTGATGCCTACCTGGCTGGGGTCATTTGAGCCCAGTTTTCTTGCTGCCCAGGCAGGGGGTTAGACCTGAAGATCTACAAGGTCCGTTCTGACCCTACTTCTATGATTCTATGATTCTCATGAGCATTCACAGCCCCAATGGGATCTCTCCCACGTGCAGTGAGGCTCTAACCTGAAACAAGCAATTCTTGTGGCCTCTCCCCCAGATCCTCAGCTGTCACTCTGCTCCAGTGATTATCAGAAGCCTTGTGTGTGCAGGCCTCTGCCTGCCTCCTTCTCTGGGTCATACCCACAGTGTTTCTCTGGCAGGTTTCGCAACACTTGTCTGCCAGGTGCTCAGCCACTCCTCTCTCTGTGGTTCACAGGGAATCGACCCCACTCTGCCTGTATCCGGGGCCGGAAATACCTCTGAGTAGCCTCCCTCTTCCAATCCGGAGTGAGATGCTGCTCTGGAAGTGTCGTGATTGCTTCTCTTCCCTTCTGGTCTCCAGCTGCGGCCCTGCCGGCCCTCCACGCAATAAGTGTTACTTGCTTTCACTTTCCCTGTCTGTTGCTGCCAGCTGCTTTTCTTCTCCTGACCTCACCTGCCCAGCATGTAAGGCAACTTAGGGCTTTTGTTTACTTTCTCTCACTCCTTCACATATACATTGCACTTCTAAAAGGATATAAGTTTCCATTTATGAATTGAAACTTTCAATAGGAACTTCAATTAGAATAAAGTATCCAGAAGGGCTATTCCAAGAAAGTGTTAACATGAGCATGATTTGAACACCCAATATATGGAAATACAGCATACAGTTAAGTGTCCTGTACTTTTTCTCTTGAGTAATGTGGCATATGGTAAATTCATTTATTTTATTGTATGTTAATAGCATATTCCATGAATGAAGAGTTCTATGCACGTAAACTGCTTTCAAAATGGCTGAAACCAGTTTAAAATAAACCCGTATGGATGCAATATCAGTTTTAACTGATATAGGTTGAATGAGTTTACTGAACTTCTGTTCCAGATCCACTCCAGATTCAAGTTAACTCACAGTCCCCCAGCATCACCAGATGCTTTACACTTCCTCCACAAACCCCCCATTGCAAGGTGGGTGGGCTAGCCTTGGTCCAAGCTGTCTGCTCCAGCCCAGGAAGGAGGCCTGCTCTAGTGTCCCCCCAGCTTCTGGCCTGGGCCACCGCAGGCATATGGCTGCATTTCTGGAATCAAAAGTGAATATCTGTTCGCTTGCTTATCAGTTTGATCTATACAGCTTAGATTAACCTGTGAAGATTGAATGGATTCAGCCTTGTGCTTTTTGACTATCTGTACTTAGCCTCTAGGAGCAAATGGAACAATGAAGGGGGATATTGTTGAGAAGCTAAATGATTTCTTTGCATTCATCTTCACCACAAAGGATCCAGGAGAGAGACCTAGGCCAGCCCTGTGCCATGCAGATTGACTTTTATTAGGAGATGTTTAGGATTGCGAATCCAAAAAAGATGACAAAGCTGGTAGGGAAAAACAGATTGCCCGAGTGAGGGACTAACAATAGAAGAATGGGGGTGAGGAGGGGAACGCAACTAGGTTACAGGAGATACAATGTTAGCCAACTAAGCCCGGGGGTGGGGAGAGGGGGAAAATGAAGACAGTCTTGGAGACAAAAGTGTCAGGAGAAAAGGTTCCCATCACACTCCTGATTCTGACAGTGAAAATCACCAGTCTCCAGATGGCATTCGTGAGAGACTTCAGGAGAGAATTAAAATAAAGGTTCTGAACAAATGATGAAAGTATGCAGTATATCAGTAAGGTCAGCTACTGCCCTGGAAACTGATAGCAAATGTTATGGTAATCTTTAAAAAAAGGTGAATAGTGATAGGATTCTTGGGAATTACTCATACATGATATCCCAGTAAATCAGGAAAATTGGTTGAAACAATAATTGGCTAGTGTAAAGACATATAGATGGACATAAATTATATGGCCATATTGAATGATTCCTTTAAGGGGACATTTCCTGTCCAAATTGAATTTCAATGTGCAAGTATAACAATGGATTAAACAAGGGAAAATTCAATATAATTGAATTGGACTTTCAAAAAGCTTTCGACAAAACAATAAAAAGACTGTTAGAAAAATTGGCAATCAAGGTGACAGAGGCAGAAGACTGACATTAGAATTTGTCTGGGACTGAATAAAAGAATAAGGCCAAAGTGCTTGTTATTAGCAAGGAGATAAGTCAATACTAAAGATTCAGAGGATGGAAATTCCATTTTACAAAGATTTTCATAAAATTTGGCTTCATTCCAGGTGGAACAAAATTAAAAAATATTTATATTCTCTTCAAAAAAGAATTCCAGAAAAAAATGTTTTGGATGGTCCAAAACATTTTGTTCTGGCTCTATTTACATATAATGCACACATGTATCAATTTTAAACAATCTAAACAAAAAGTCATTTCAACTTGAAGAAAACACTGAAATGTTTCACACTAAAAATGTTGAAACAAAACATTATGACATTCTGAAAACAAATATTGATAAAACTGACAGGCTTTCACAAAGTGCTTCAGCTTCAATGGAACTTCAGTCTTGGATGTAAAATTTGATCTATCCAAGTGTTTATTCTGATGTGCTCTTCTCAGCATCAGAGCTCCATGGAGTTCTTTGGCAGGACGCATACTGAATTGCAGCAG
>NW_005842160.1:1945992-1949093 GCF_000455745.1 Alligator sinensis | reverse complement strand
ATATAGGGTGGAAACAGATGTTGCCTTTTGCCACTTTTGTGCTGCCATAAACGTTTCTTTGGTAGCAGAAAGGCCAAGCAAACAGATATCCATGCCCCTTGTCATGCCACAAGGGGCCATGATGAAGGTGGTATCAATTTATGCTGCTAGTTAGGTGCAGACATCTGTTTATTTTTTGACAGGAGAGTGTGGGCAGCCCAAAGGTGCCTATACTCTTCAGCCACCCTGGGCAAGTGGTCTAGGGGCTTGAGGGGCCTGAACCTGGCCACCCTGGAAATTCCTAGAGAGGATCAGGGTCCCCGTGCCCTGGGGTTGCCTGCCCATCTTTCCTCACTTACAAAGGAAAGTTGAGGTGTCCACACCTACAGGGGATGCATCTCAATAAGCAGAGAAAACCAGGCAGGTGCTCCTGGCCTTGAGGGGCCCAATTCTTCATCAGAATCCCCAGGGTACACAGAACTGAGTCTCTCTAGCCCTGGGAACACACATCACCCACTGTCCTACAGCATCAACATGCAGGGCAATAGATGACCTGCATTTCACCCACTCAGGCAGATCAGCTTTGCGAGGACATATCCTGGCACAAGTGATCCACTTCATTTGGTGACAACTGTTTCTACCCATAGAGTTGTTCTGTTCAAATCCTTCCTGTCTTTGCAGTTTGGTTCTCTTCACTCTTTCTTTCTTGTTTATTGTTAGACTTAGCATGGTGAACTGGTGGCAGGCAGATATAGTGTGATAGCATGTAACGTTGCATTGCTCTCCTTTTATGTATTGTCCATGTAATGCTGTTCCCCTGGAATTACTATGCTCTTCCAGCTTGCTCAATGGAGAGAAACATAGTGCCCATATTTCTACATGTATTCAAACAGTATATAGGAATAATGGGAAAAGGTCAAGCTTACTTGTCTTTGAGAGCTAAACAATCAAATATCTAAGTTACTTACAAGTAAATTGGTCTTAAGAACTTTTTAAATATGGCAGCAAACACTTTTCTAGATAAGATCCTGGCTGCTTCAAGAAAATATAGAAGACCTATCTTTTTAAAAGCTACGTAGCCTAAATTTACTTTGACATATAGAGCAAAGTACTGTAAATAAAGATACTTCTGATAGTAAATCAAGGGATAAAGAAAATAGCTTCACTGCACAGCCATCTGTTATCTACATAATTTAAATCAAGGGCATGGACAGAAATGTGTTTAGAAAGGCATCACTTTGAGATCTGCAATTAGAAAGGCATGTGAATAAGCCTAAAACTACCACACACCTTCCTTTATTTTTTCAGCGTTGGAGGTATCCAGTTAAATTCCCAAGGTCTTGATCATACCAAGGCAAGTTTAACTGCTATGATTCTCTTTTAGCTTGATGGCTTATAATCATTTTTGCATTTAAAAGAAATGGAAAATAGACTTCAGCGAAGAGAATTAGAGCTCAGGCTGTCTTTATTTCAGAGTCATAGTTCATCATTAAGACCTCAGTGGGCTTATCTACACGTGGCTCTTTTAAGCCAGATTTGCCTATAATCACCATTTTAAGGTACATTTTTAAGTCCACACATGTGTGCCCTTAATTCACCTTAAAAATAGCAAATTTAGGCTAAACCCACCTAAATTTGATACCTGCTTAAAGCAAGTACCAAATTTAAGCTTGCATAGCTAAGTCACATTAGCCCACATGTAGATATTTAATCCACATTAACGCGGCGTGAGCCAATGGACACACATTGAATTAATGCGCAATAGCGTGGCCAGAAGTGTGCTAATGCGCCTTACCTTTTACAGCCTAAATTTAATGTTCCTGAATGTGCATTAGTGCGTTACATAAACAAAGGTGCATTAAGTTCAAGTGCGCGTAACTACACACGTAGACACATCCAAAGCTTCCTAACTATTTATCTCATACCCAAATAATTAGAGTGGCAAATACATTAGAAAAAAATAATCCCAGTTCACACCTTTGCAAAAAAATACCCAACCCCTTGAACTGTTTATACAGTTTAATTAAGTTTCCACAGTTAACCCTACTGACTCAATCCAATTTCCGGGTAATTGCATTCTGTCTATCAAATACCATTGACAGTGAAATAATTATTAACTTCCTGTCATAAAAGGCTCTGCAGGGTTGCTGTATACTATCAAACAACTGACACATTTTAACCTCAGAGATTGCTGCATGTCCTGGTGGCAAAAGATGGTGGCTAAGGTTTCCTCGCTTGCATCATGAGATGTTCTTAAGTTTAACTGGAAAGATCCACTGGTAAAACTGGTAGAAATGATGATCTGTTCAACCTAAAGTTTCTGCAGAGCTCCAATAAGGTGAAAGCAGCTGAGATAAGACCTGGTGAATATTTGTTGGATGAGCAACTGTTGAAAACCCAGGTTATCAGAGATATACAAATGTTTTCCTCTAGCCAGAAAATTCCCCATGAAAAGTGAAAGTGTTTGGGAAGTTCCAAGCAAATTGAGCAAGTTCTCTTTGGAGTTGCAGGGCAGTGAAAATGTGAAATTTTGTGACTTTCATGAAAGAAGTGTATCTTTTTTTAGTATGCTATAACTAAAACAGCTTGTTTTTTATGAGATCAGCCTCTTCATGCACTGTTTTATTCCTAAGAGCTGGTGCATAAGGTAGCTTTGAACAAAACTGATCTAAAAAAACCAAACCTATCAAAGGTTTTGTCTTCTGGCCATCTGGTGCTGCTGCAACATTTTCTGGTGGTAAAATATGACATCATTGAATTGGTTCATCCTCTATATGCTGCTAATCTAAAACCTCATTTTAAAAAAGATTCTAAACATCAGGCTTGGAAATACGACATGTTCGTAATAGTGGAAAACTGTTACAAAGGGTAGTTCCTTTAAAAAAAAAAAAAAGGTCCTCATTTACTAACCCACAGTTTTATTTTCACAGTGTCTCTCTAAACTGTAGAAATGCAGTGTAACGTCATTGCAAGTTCTGTTTTTCTGCAGTGCATAGCACAAGTGATGTCTGGGTTGTTTAATAATAAAAAGTCTAGAAACTGAATGAACCATCCCATTTATCCAAAAAATTGTGCTCCTTTGGATGGTGAGAATTACCTGGAAAGTTATTTCATCATATTTG
>NW_005842160.1:1941177-1945982 GCF_000455745.1 Alligator sinensis | reverse complement strand
GAACCCACAGATTCCAACAAAGAAACAAAGACAATCTACTCCTTCCTATTCTGTGGATGCTGAAGGCTAGCAATTAGAATAGACAGCTTAGAGCAGGGGTGGGCAAAATATGACCCAGCCTGCCAACGGATTTTGTTCATCCCATGGTGGGTCCCTTGACCCCACCTGGGCTGCGGTGCACGCAATCGGTCCCATTGCCCCCAGGCTTGCAGCGGCCGGGCTGGGGAAGCACAGTGGCTAGACTTGCTTTCTGGCAGTTCCTGTGGCAGCAGCTCCTTCTGGCTGCTGCAGGTGCCCAATTTGGCCCTACTGCCACCATCAGGGGCAGGACCCATGTGGGCAGAGTGCATGGCCAGGCTGATAGGATGGGGCTGTGGACAAGTGGGGAGTAGTGTCCAGGAGTGGAGTGGGGGAGCAGAGCCAGGGCCAGGGCCAGGACAGCTTTGCCCAGCCCCAGCTCCATGATTGTGATCCCAGCCCTGGCCCTGCCTGCCTGTCCTGCTCCGGGATACCGCTCCCTGCTTGCCTGCAGCCCCATCCCAGCTGTCTGGTCCAGTATGGAGTACAGCCACTTAGGGAATTTTGGTGAGCTGTTGGGGAGGGTTGAGTGGGGTGTTGACCTGGCCCATGACAGCTCAGAACTCCTTAAGTGTCCCTCAGGCCCAAAGAAATGCTTACCCCTGGCTTAGAGGGAGCCTGAGTTTGCTTCCTGGCACTGCTCTCAGACTCTCTGCCTAATTGCCATGTTGGAGCACATGCAGAGCAGGAAAAAGTGGGAAGGGCTTGTTTCTTGGTGCCTTCTGGCGAAGCCCAGGAATAGACACACAGCTCCTAGGTAAACAAGCAGGTGTTGCTTGGCCATTCATTGGAAGCCATTCACTGGCACATTCCATGAACCTAAGACAGTAATAACAAAAATAATCTCCTTATGCCATAGAATCATGTAATCAAATTTTAGGATTGAAAGGACCTCAGGAGATCATCTAATATAAACTCTGCAGAGATGCAGGGTCCCTGTTCTTAATCTACCAGCCTTTGAAAGTCTCCAAGAAAGAAGATCCCATTGCTTTAGGCAGCTTATTCCATAGTCCTATTGTTAGGAAGTTTTTCATGAGATTTGACCCAGATTGGCTTTGCTTGTGTTTAAACCCATTTCCACTTGTCCTGCTGTCTGTGTTGAGGAAGAGCAAAGTTATTGTATCATAGACAACAAGCAAAGAACAGTATTATTATCCACATTATTCAACCCATTTTGCAGAAGTTATTTGAAGTTGGTACATTTGGGAGTTTGTGCCGGGAGAGAATATACTCATGACTTTATTTGTGTCTTGCTTCAGTTCTGAGACATCTGCAGCTGTCCTTCATCCTCTCATAAGCAGAGTTAAGGATTGGAAGCAGCTGTTCCTTGATGGTGTGGCTGTTGCTTTCCATTTCTATTTTCCATTACTTCATTCCTTCCAGCAAACAGCTGCGGCTGCAGCATAGAGAAACACGAGAGTCCAGTCTTTGCCAAACTTTGGGTCATAACTCTTTCATTGTATTTTATGCTCAATTTTAATACCAGAGATGTTAATTCACCTCAGTTCTGTCATTAGTTCTCTTCTGCAATCACCCAAATCATATCTTCACTTTAAACCAACTCAAACACTAAATCTTTGGTTATTGTCTACATGTTACCAAAGCCTCTTTTTGAAAAATGCATTGTGATCTTGTCCTCCTGCTAAACACAATGCCAGGAGCTTGGGGAACAAACAGGAGGAACTAGGTGGGACTCCACCCATGACTGGGCCACAGGTATAGACAGCTATACCTTATACAGGAGAGATCATGTGGACAAAAGAGGGTGAGGGTGTAGCTCTCTACGTCAAGGAAAGCTATGCGACCCTGCAAGCAGACATTGGCGCCCAGCGTGGACGACTGGAGACCCTCTGGGTGAAAATCCATGGGGAACACAGCACAGGGGACACAATGGTGGGAGTCTATTACAGACCTCCTGCCCAGGTTCAAGAGCTTGACCAGGAGTTTGCCAGGGAATTGGCCAAGGCCACAAGCTCCCGGTCCATGGTTGTCATGGGAGACTTTAACTACCCAGATATCTTGTGGAAAGAGCGCTTGGCCAAATCCAAATGGTCACAAAGTTTTGTCACATGCGTGGAGGACCTCTATCTGATGCATAAACGGTATATAGCAAAGAAAATATGTTATTTCTTAATGTTTGCATTAGGCTATGGTTCCTGCTTATTTAGCATAATTATATTTGCTGTGGTTTATTCATGTTTTTAATAGCACTCATTTTCTTTCGAACTCAAATGTCAAAATTCCATAGGTCTAGACATTTTTATCCAGATCCCAAGGGCTACTTGTAGAGTTACATTTCTCACAGAAACTTATCACTTGATGTAATAAATGATCTTCCATTCTTGTTGAAATATTAAGTGTAGCCTGGAATCTTAAATTATGTGTGAATAGATTTTTGTTTAAAGTGGAAGCATTTTTAAGGCAGTAATAAAAGAAGAACACGTGGCAACACACACAGAGGGCACATCTAGACGTGCATTTGCTATGGCACCAGTTTTACACATGAGTGAATTACTCGCAAGTAAATGGTACCAGGCAAGCGTCTACACAGGCAGGGAAGTGGAAGCAGATTTACTGCCAATCTGTGCTCACTTCCCAGGGCCCTGCAATGGGCCACGGTCACTGCTGGGGAGACCTCCAGGCTCTGGTTGCAGCTGCCACCAGCCCTCTTCGAAAGGCAGCCCCACTTGTTGCTTTCTGGCCAGGCACTTCCCTGGCCAGGAGCAGCATGCCCAGTGCAGGAGCAGCACATGATAGCACTCTCGTTGCCACCTATGCCTCCCCATGTTATAGATGCTCCAGCCCCTGCCCCTAGCAATGACGACCAGCACACTACACTCCTGCTGGCTGCCGCACTGGCCTTGCTGGTCTGTTGCACTAACTGCTGCCTGGCCCACGGCCATCTTACCCCTCCCAGCTCCCTGACATGCAACAACCACCTGCCAGGCTGCCGCCACGCACCTGCCACCTTGTCTCCGTCCGCCTGGCCAGACCCTGCCAGGGACACTGACGACAGGCTCCAGGATGCCACCACTGGGGCTGCCATTGCCCTGCTGGGCTTACAGCCCTACTGCCTCTGGGTCTGCCAGTCCAGCCAGAACTGGTGGCGGCACTTCATCCAGCCACACCTGGGATGATGAACAGTGGCTGGAGGCCTTCCACATGACCCATCCCACCTTCTGGGATCTCTTGGAGCAGTTCCAGCCACACCTAGAGTAGCAGGACATTGGCATTTGGCTGCCTCTTGTAACGAACATCCAGCTGGCCCTTGCCCTGCTCAGGCTGGCCATGCCCACCAGCCTGTGGTAAGTTGGCCACCTGTTTGGTGTGGGCAAGGCCACCACCGGTGAGACCATCTTGGAGATGTGTGGTGCCCTTCAGGACACGCTGGGGGACACTGTGCTCTGCATGCACAACCCCCTGGCTGGGTTCCATGTCCTGGTATTCCTTCAGTGCTTTGGGACCTTGGACAGGACCCACATCCCTGTCACCTGACCCCCCATGGAGACCACCCCTATTACAGATGGAGGGGCTTTCACTCTGTGGTGCTCCAGGCTGTGGTGGATGACCACGGGGCCTTCATGCATGTGAGTGCTGGCTGGGCAGGCAGCACCCACAATGTCGGCATCTTCAGGAATTCTGGCCTGCTGGGGCACATCCACACATGCAACCACATTTGCTTGCAGCAGCTCAAATAGAAGTGGTGCAAATTTGAGTCAGGGCTTTTTGCCTCAGCGCACATGCTCAGAAATGCACTTTGTTATGGAGCAAATTGTGCCACTTGGGGCAAAACACCCCAGCCAATTGGTACCTGGGGACACTACCCCTTGTGCCAGCTAGACTGCTGAAGCAGCCCTGAGAGGTCTCTGAACCCTTTACCCACTGCAGCAGTCTGGCAGTGGGGGCTGCTGCCTGGCTGTAACCTGCTGTGTACCTGCCAGACCTGGATGCAGACTGCACAGCCAGTAGAGGCTTCCCCTCTGGGCCAGCTGCCAGTGGGCTGTGGCTGCAGGGTTGGCCTTCGTGCGGCACTACTGCCAGGTGTGCTCCTGCCCAGCCATCTGGGCAGCTATCACCTGGAAGATGTTCCCAGTGTGGTGGCCTGCTTTGAACTGTCAAAGCATGTCCTCCTGGCCCCAACTGGCCAGGAGGTCAGCCACCTTCAGCTGGGTCCAAGATGCCAGCTCTGAGCAGGCAGGGTCCTGCCACTTGCCTCCCTAGCAGGAATTTTGCTGTTCCCTATTGAAAAACTGAGAAATCCCTGATAAAAATATCCTCAAGTCACTATGTAAAATACCCCTAAATCCATGTTCCTCCACGATTAAAACAAAAGATCACTATATTTATAAGGAGAGTGAGAGACAGGGAGACAGCAATCAGTTGGGCATGCTTTATTGATATATCTACAGTGCTAACGCAATTTGGATGTCTAGCAGTGTCTCTATTTTTCATAGATTTCATAGACATTAGGGCTGGAAGGGACCTCGGAAGATCATCGAGTCCAGCCCCCTGCCCAAAGGGCAGGAAGTCAGCTGGGGTCATAGGATCCCAGCAAGATAAGCATCCAGTTTCATCTTGAAGGTGTTCAATGAAGGCGCTTGAACCACCTCCGATGGCAGGCTGTTCCAGACCTTGGGGGCTCGGACAGTAAAGAAATTCTTCCTTATGTCCAGCCTGAAACGATCTTGAAGTAGTTTGTGACCATTCAACCTCGTCATCCCTTGGGG